>NW_022885196.1:0-22516 GCF_011952205.1 Bombus bifarius | reverse complement strand
CGACGTGCCCATCGGGAATGTTCCATCCATATTCCTACGCTTCTTCCGCCGAATTCTCGAAAGAGCATGCACGTGCTAGCCGCTGTGGTACATCTCACGAACGCACGCTAATGAGGATATCGCTGAACAACAAAGGAAAGAATCCGTTCGATCAATCACCTCATCTGTATGCGATTAATATTGTTGTATTCCAACAAACTCTGAACAATAACTTAAACACGAAACTGTAATTTGTGTCTTTGTAATTTGCAACATTGTTAAAATTTTGTATCTCCCTCTGCAAATGCAAATAATTTAAATGAAAAAATACATGGTTTTTAAATCGTTCCTCTTATATTCGTAATAATAATTTCGTTCTACAGTGAATGCATTTATTATTCAACGACGTGATTTTCGGTTGTTTATTGGAAAGTTATAATGCTGCTGATCTATAGAATTAGTACTGACTGTTATAGTAATATGCACAGCGAGTCATTTGTAATAAATTGTAATTACTTGTAATGTATATCGATTGTAATTACTCGTAAACCACTCAATTCATAAATGCATACATATGTGGCGGCACTCGACGGCACAAATACGACAACTCGACACTAACTAATACCAGACAACGGCAGCGCAGTGGTTAGCGCCTCAAGTTACGAACGTTCGGGATCTGGGTTCTTAAATCCCGGCGACCGTAGTCCGATTTTTCTTCCACGATTCTTAAATGAAAAGAAAATACAGCAGTACCCTAACAGCGACATCTACAGCCAGCAGCTACAATTATCATTTGTGTCTTTGTTCTCTCCTAAAGGCCGTCCAAGGGACTTGAGAATGCAAAGAAGAAGTGCTGCAAGAACATAACAAATATATTTACAAACCAAAACCAATTCATTACAACGCTCATTCTTCAATTACATCCTCCGTCGCGAAAATCCTCCGCTTCCTTTCTGTCAATCCATCTTGCCCATATGTGGTTCCATAGCTGCTGAATCGTATATAGACAAACAACAACTTGAGTAAGTAAGGGGGATGGATGTAGAGCCGACAAATAAAGGAAAAGGAGAGAGAAGTGTTTCGTCCTTGAGTTTATCATATTGTGTGGGCCGGGGTATTCAACGCTATGTCCTCGATTCGCTCTAAGTACTCAGGTTCGAGACACCCTTGGAGGGCGGTAGATTTTTCTTCATCGCCCGCGATGCGCGCCGCCGCGAGCTATCTCTCTAGTAAGGAGAACCATAGCACTATCTTCTAGGGCATTGTCACGGTGGTCGTGAGAACGCAGCGAAAGGATAATTATATCTCACATACCTTAGCCAGTAAAATAGTAACTAAGCAGTAATAGAAACCCTATGTGACCGGCATCCAGCGATAACCCCTCCACAGGAACCAAGTCCTTGATATAAAAAAATACCTCTCAAGTCAGTACTCGACATTCTTTTCTGTACTGTTTACCATTCTGTATCGTTACTCTGTCAGTGTTTAATAAATTTTCTAATAACAATCAAAATTGAAGTACGAATCTATCACCTTGCGTGCGGAACGTGAAATTACCCCGAATCGACGTGACAGCATCGTCAAAGGCACGCGGACTCTTCACTGCTCGTAACTGTCTTATTCTTGTTTGACATATCGTTAGCGCGCCCGGAATCACGATCATTGAAATCTCATTAGCTCGATCACGTCGGGGTCACTTACACCTCACATATTTCAAATAAAATCTGCATAATTCTGAAGGAAACACAACTACATTTGGGTTATCTTGTTTTCACAGAAACCTGAGAATTGCTCAGAGTATTTTAATAAAATATTCAACTACTTTAAAACGCAAAAAATAGTTTATTGTATGGAATATATAGAGTGGTTCACGCAATTGTTTCGGCATAATTGGAAAATTCGAAATGTGTAGCTTTAAAAATATTGCAGAGGAAAAATCGGATTCGTCGAGGACAACCTTCGTTCAGAAAGTAAGGGAAATTGGCATTGCTGCTAATTGGTCAATTTGTATATCGGTGGTTAGAAAAGGATGCTAGCCGCTCTCGAGAGAAAGTCTCTAGTCGTTCGGGAGACGTCGTTCGTTAAAAAATAGGCGTTTCGACCGTTCGAGGAGAGACGCGATCGCGAGATAACACGTCAACGAGAGTTGTAAGTTCCCGTTACGATTAAATAATCGACGCCACGAACTGATCGATCCCCTTATTTCGATTATGATAATAAGGGTAGTTCAATGAAATTCCACAGAATTAACACAAATAAATTAATGTTTATTTCAACAACTTATTAACTAGAAAGATATAAATGGAACAAAAAAAATGTAACTGCGTTTTGGTTGATAAGTAATGCGCGACATACCACATGTGTTGACGGTTCGACTTTTCGAAAAGTTCTGAACGCCTTTCGATTTTTTTCGTTTTCTCTGGAAGGCGACCCCCACTACGTTCGGATCACGCCACATTCTTTTACGCGAGGTAAAATACGGGCCACGAGTCGACGTTTCTGGAAGTCGCCCTGCTTAATGAACCATGCGCTTGCCACTACAATGTTTGTTTGCCGGGCAGACACGACGATCCGTCTGCGACATTATAGTGCCGCGATCGATAGTTAAGAATATGACCTATGGTAAGCCGCATGGCGTAACATTCTCCCCCCGTTGAGAAGGTACCGATCAAACTAGCGAGGTGTGGTTGAAGTTCCCATCTTATTTCGTCTCTGTGGCTAGTTGTTCGGGTTTCTCGAGATCGGGTTGAATTGGCAGTGGGACAAGCCTTTTGACGCCCCAATCCAAAATGCTCTTTGCCGTCTGAACTGTAGCTGTCCGGATGACACCATCGGCGCCTGGATGAACCTTGATAACTCGGCCCAGAGGCCAATGCATGGAGGGAACGTTGTCCTCTCTGAGGATGACGATTGTGCCCTTTTGGATGCTGTGTCCACCCTTGCTCCATTTATTGCGGTTGGTTAGCTCGTTCAAATACTCCTTATGCCAGCGGTTCCAAAAATGTTGTTTAAGCTGTTGGATATGTTGCCATTTGGAGAGTCGGTTCGATGGAATGTCTCTGAAATCTCGATCACGTAAGCACATTAATGAATCGCCAATGAGGAAATGTCCGGGAGTGAGGGCTCGGAGATCATTTGGATCGGTGGAGATAGGAGTTAGCGGGCGGGAATTGAGGACTGCTTCTATTTCTATGATAAGAGTATTACGGTGTTAAGCTCATATGTTTCTGTTTCTCCACTCGCGCTGCGCCATAATATCCTTTGATATTTCCGATCCTCTGGTCGTACGAGGAATTGCCGATACATTTTCTCGATGTCGCCAGTGAGTACGTACTGATGAGCGCGGAATCTAATTAATATACCAAATAAATTGTGAATTGATTCGAGAATATAGGATTTCCCCATTTTCATGATTATCGTGATTTTTGTATAAATATATTTTTTAAGATACTAATAATTAGGTACTTATAAATTAGTATTATCAATTATTTTGCATTTATAATTCCGCCTCTAGTATAAGTGTTAATTGAAAACTAACTTTATGTTTCAAAAAGTACTAGCAAAGTCGTTGAGTAACAAGCCACTGATGCTAACACAAATAGCATTGTCGTAATTAAATATTTCTAAATATTCATTTTTCATTTTGAACCTATAGAAACAATTTATTATATATACTATTAGCTAAGTAATTGCATATTTAATTAAGTCGAAATATAAAACTTAGTTATTTTAATAATTTAGAAAATAAAAAACTGACAAACATTTCAATTTAATTTATGGTTGGAACAAAAGACAGTTATTTTTCATTAATTGAAATATTGCAATGCAGAGTACTTTCCTAAATACGGCGAGAGTATTCCTGATGGTGAAACGAGCGTTGCTTCATCGAACGCAGCTAAAGAAAACAACATCTATGTAGTTGGTGGTACGATGCCTGAAATAGAGGGCGATAAATTGTACAATACCTGTACTATTTGGGGTCCCGATGGAACTTTGATAGCAAGACACCGAAAGGTAAGTAATATATTCCTTTATGGCTTTGAATTTGAAAATATTGGGGTGAAGAAAGTGACTCTATCTAGGAATAATTTAGGAATATACATATGTACATACGTATACTATAACCAATTCAATAATTTACGGTTTATAAAATACGTTATGATACGGGAAACGCCCATTTTTGTTGTAATGTGTTGTTGTATAAATTTTTCACATACGAAAATACTTATTTTTTCTCCTTTTTAAACATTATTAAATGATAAGATTTTTTAATAAAAGAAAGTGATAAAAACGCTGGCAGTTATTAAATAAAAAATAATTAAAGTTTAGGAGTTGGTAACTTTGATATTAATTTACAAAAGTTTGCAGCAATAGAATTAGCGATTACATTTTTATGTTATTAGGTACATCTATTCGTGTTAAGGAAATTCGAGGATTTGGGAATACAAATAATTGACTATATTTCCCACACAACAGTTATATATCTATATTACACTCTGAAGAACGTCTTGCACGCACGCTTGTCGCCAACCGACTATCCTAGATTCTTCTAACATCTGGCAACAGTCTTTTGTCTCAACTAAGCCCTTGACGCCCTCTGACCCTTACACACACACTCTCATGTACAGTGTAAATGTACCACTTTCCTAACAATTTTTATGATTAGATTTAAATTATTAATATTTGTATTTTTAGTAATATTAATTAGTTCTTTTATGTAATTATATAGAATTAGATATATAAATTTAAATAATAAATATTTAATTAATCGTTTTTATTATTTAATATTAATGTTTTTAATATCAATAATTTTTTAAATTTTGAGACGTAATATATTAACTTTATTATTAGGATGAGATGGTCTGGGTTTAATTTCTTATTGTTTAATTATTTATTATCAAAAATTTTTATCATTTAATTCAGGAATAATTATAGTAATTTTAAATCGTGTAGGAGATTCTAGTTTATTAATAATTATTTCTTTTTCAGTCATTTTTGGTACATGAAATTTAATTTTATATAAAATAGATTTATTAATTTTATTAATGTTCTTTTTAATTGTATTTACAAAAAGTGCACAATTAATATTTATGATGTGATTACCAGCTGCAATAATTACTCCTACTTCTGTGTCTTCATTAGTTCATTCATCAACTTTAGTTACTGCTGGAATTTATTTATTAATCAATTATGAGATAATAATTGATTTTAAATATAAAAGATTTATTTTAATAATTTCAAGAATAACAATATTAGTTTCAGGAGTTATAGCTAATTTTGAAATAGATTTTAAAAAGATTATTGCTTTATCAACATTAAGTCAATTAGGTCTTATAATAAGAATTTATTCTTTAGGAATAACAGATTTAACATTTTTACATTTATTTATTCATGCATTTTTTAAATCTATAATATTTATGTGTGTTGGAAGATTTATTCATTATATAAATGGTATTCAGAATTTTCGTTTTTATTCTGGTATATTTTATTTATATCCAATAAAAGGATTATTAATAATATTTTCATTATTAATATTATGTGGATTTCCGTTTTTAGTAGGATTTTATTCTAAAGATTTAATTGTTGAATATTATTTTTTAAGTATGAAAAGAATTTTTAGTACAATAAATTTAATTTTTGGAACAATTTTTACAGTATCATATACTTTTCGTACAATATTTATAATAATGGGAAATAATTATATAATAAATTTAATTTATTTAAATGAAGATTGTATTATAGCTGGAATTATATAAGTAATTTTAATAATTATATTAATTTTAAGAAAATTTATTTTCAATTTTTTCTTTTATCAATTAAGTATTAATTTAATTTATAGTTATAAATATCTTGTATTTAAGATAATATTATTAGGATTAATATTTTTAGTATATTTTAAGCTATTAATATTAAATATTTATTTGAAAAAAATTAATATTTATCAAAAGATTTTTTATAATAGAATTTTTTTATAAGTTTATAATGAGTTATTTAACAAATAAAATAATTTATTATGAATTTTATTTTGAAAAATGTTTAGTTGTAACATTTACAGGAAAGATTATAGGATATGTTTGTGATTTATTAGAAATACATTTTAGATTAAAAATTTCTTATTTATTATTAATATATATTTATTTATTAATATTAATAATAATAATTTGATTATAAATATATTTATAATTAATTATTTAATTATTATTACTAATTTATATTTAAATTAAATAAAGAGAAAGATGAACTTGTTTAATTTAAATAGCTTATACATTTAGAGCATAATATTGAAAATATTAGGGAAATTTAAAAAATTTTGAATATTAAAAAAAAATATTTAAAAATATTAATATGTATGTCGGATTAGCACTGGCAGTAGGGTTGTGGGCGTCAAATGAATCTTCACGGGAATTAACCATTGGTACGGTACACGCAGGTGTAGTTTATTACAATAATAGAGTTATTACAGTCTTGACAATTGATCACGACAATTGGCACTCGCGACACTAGTGACGATGGTCTCAGGCCCGATAACGAATCCGCGGCCAACGGGATCACAAAAGAACGTGTCGGAGATGAAAGGAAACCCGGAGCCTTCCCTTTGCAATTTTGCGAGAGTCTTCTGGTGCTTTAGCCTGGATTTTGTCATAGCTGTAATTAAGCAATTGTTGTCATTTGTAATTGTTCGATATATGTGATGGCGAGGGTGGGTTCGAGGTGGCAGCTGGTCGCCGAGCGTAGCCGCGGTCACGGGATAAACGTTTTGCCTGACGAAGGTGTGGATCGGTTGTATTGTTCTCCCTGGAAATCACATAGAATTGTACTTTGGAGATGCTGATATAATGGGACACACGTTGTATTAGGAATCAATCTCCAGACAGAAACTGCCTAGTATCGGCGTTTGGATCTTTCTCGATGTTTCCAAAGAGTATACAACAAACTTTTGACAGAAATTGCCTAGCAACAACGATTGGAACCTTCTCGATGTCTCCAGCGAGCATATAACAAACAAATGCAGTCGTACAGCGAAAAAGATTTTCATCAGATATTCATTCGTGTGATCGCCTTGGAAAGTGATACATCGAGCAATTTACCGAGTGCCTCAGCAATCGTATTTTTTTTTGTGTTTAAATTATTCTACGCATAGTAAAGAGTTATCTCGTTGACCGTGGATTCGTTTGGAATCATTAGTTAAACTTATCATTTGTTAATCTTATCATTTGTTAATTTTATCATTCATTAAACTCAATACTCATAATATTTTGTAAAATCTTGTATATTCGCGTAAAAATAATCTCTGTTTCATAAAACGATGGCTAATTCAAACGAAGAATCGTTACACGCCTTAAATTCTAATGTTAACCCGACATATATATATATATATATATATATATATATATATATAATAATAATAATAATAATAATAATAATAATAATAAGTCAAACTTGCTCGAGCCTGCTTGAATCTCTGTATCATTGTATCATAATGTGAGAACTTTCACAAGCCTAAATCCTGGCAGTCTGACGATCGAGAATATTGCTATCGGAAGAATCGCTCTCATCCGTAAACAAGATATTTCCAAGGATTGCGTTATAATTTTCTTAGCGGCTAACCATCGAATATTCGTCAAACGACATAATTTCGCACACGGCGAACCTTATAACGTACACCTTTTTGGCGTATTATTTTTCCCACTTTTTTTTTTTTTTTTATTAACGTGGAGGAAATCCGCACGGACACCAGGTCGCTTCTGGGAAAAAGCGGCGTGGTAGTGGCAGACGCCAACGGACTAAAGCCTCCACGATGACCGTCCCGGCAGCGATCTAGAGGGGCCCGGGAACTGGTGTGAGGGATACACCCCCTCCGCGCTCAATACACCCCCTAATGGAGCGATATGCGGCCACGTCACACCGCGCCTCGTCGCCGGAGCCGCCGTGCCAGACAGTCCGGTTCCCCTGCCGGGCTGATTTGCTGCCCCGGGGCGCTGAGTTGCCAGCGCCTAAGTTTGCACCCCACCGGGGGGCGCGACGGACCTAGCGCGCCTCACCGAAGCGCTTCCATGGCCTCTGCCGCGCCCTCGCCGGTCAATTCTCTCAGGGTGAGAGTATTATTTTTCCCACTGCTGCGTGTGAAACCCCTATTGGACAAACTGTTCTTTGCAATACATCGATGGATAAATACGCGCACAAACACGCAATACGTGCAATAGAATGCTCGAGGTCAATTTTGTGATCCTCTTTTTCAACAGATCTTCGCAAATCCGAAGGTGTAGAATTACCTCCCAAAGACATAAGATGACAACAAACACTTTCTTGACACACTGTATAACATTGAGGTATCCAGTTTTGCCACATACAATTTTGTCATTGTCACGTTTGACTTTGTTCATTGTAAAGTCAAATTTGCACACTCCATCTGTGAAATAGTACGAAGAAATCATAGTGACTTGTATTCCTTATGATATCATGATGCCACATAATTTATAATACAATACAATAATTCGCGAACAGATCGCGAACAGTTAGGTTATTAAACTTATGTTCTTTCATTGAAGACATCGATGGACGCTGTGTTCCAGAAATCGCCAATCACACTTGGCGAAGCATAATAGTAATTTACAATAACAAATACTTAAGAATGCCTAATTTTGTTAAACATAGGGTTCAATTTACAATTATGTAAATATTACTTCTTGAAAGTAACTTCTTAATCAATTTTAACAAATTTTGTAAAAATAAATCGCGTAAAATTTTGTAAAAATTTGTATTAAGCCAATTGCCAACCGAACATGTTCAAATTGTATTTTTTTCAAAACGGGACCTTAAGCTAAAAAGCTTTATTTCACATATTCGACTTGTTCTTGTATGTGGTATCAGCACCTAGTCGGATGCCCGCGTTATGCAGGACACCTTGATGGCGTTGAACGCAACGATTCAAATTGAACTGAAAAGTCGTTATGTTTTCAGAGGACTTGTGTGTAGAGGATGGTTGATCGTGAGATTTATTAGACAAGATTGCTCGTTGTTGAAACCTTCAAGTATATTTTCAAATGATTAAATAAATAATTATAGATAATGTTCGCAAAGACGGTAGATACTCGTAGATACTGATCCATAACTCTCGTGAACTCTTTACGATTGCGTCCGTTTAAACTGGTATAGTATAAACAGATCGGGGGAGAGTCGGAGAATTCAAATTCGTCTTTGTTCGACGGTTCGACGGTAACGTAACGGCGACATTGTTTTGCCCGGAGTTTATTTATTAATATATTATGTATGTCCTCACGATCTTGATACTCCGAAGCAAAAAAACAACAACATGATTTGAAATGTTCTCTAGCTCATGTACCGCTACGTGTACTTTCAAGGAGCAAAACTGACACAGTTCCGCTTGTGACGCGAGACGGAGATTATCGTTTCACTTGCTTTAACGCATTTTTGCCATTGAAAGACACTAATTTCTGTGACTTGCTTTATTTCTGTTATAAATCTCTCTTTATATTTAAAATTTTATAGTTTTTCTGCAAACGTAAAAGGTAAGTAAATATTAATAAATATTATAATAATATAATATAATGCTATATAATAATATTAATAAATACTTTGCTATTTACTTATTTTATTTCCATTAAGGTATATTGTATTTTTCATTGCATTACTTTCATTTTTATTTAGTGTAATAATAAACGCATACGTTAATATTCATTGGCATTAGTGTAATTGTAAGCTTCATTGTAAATTTAATAAAATTTATAAGAACGGAATTATTAAAAGGGTATATATGTGTAATTAAACTAGATTCTATTCTGAATGTTACCTCATTATTTTATTATTGTTTCATATATATATATATATTTTTAATTTACATGTGCTTCTAAGTTAATAGAACTAAACACATGTGTATGTATTAATTGCTATATACGTCATAATTTCAACCATAATATTAAATTATGGTATGTATTATTAAAAAGTATAGTTTAATGTATATATTAAATATATATCATTTATTCGTAGATTTTAAATATGGATACTGGATCAAAGAAGGAGATTAAAGAAATGATTACCAAAGATATATCGAATATACATAATTATTCCTTGGATGTTAAAAAATATATTAACAACCAGCTTGAAGACACTCTGGATTATTTACATGGTTTAAGTGCTGAAATACCACAATCAGTCCCTGGCCCTTCAACTACAAAGAGGCCGAAAGTTTTGAAGAAAAAAGGTTATCGCCGTAAAGAGACTATCCCAGAAAATGATATTATCAATACTGACAATACAGTAACAGATTCAGCAGTACATGATAAAACAGAAAATAAAGATGTAAAAACTGGGGATGTGCTGGAAACAACAATTGACCGAACAAAAAGAAAGGCTGCAATAAAAGCTGCAATTAATATTAAAAAGCAGCAGTCAATGTCACTTGTTACAAAATTACGAAGGCTAACTCTTGATGATGACAGCAATGTAAATGTTTGTGTCATATTATGATGAAATTTAATACTTTTAATCTTACCCCATATCTTATGTTACTAATCAATACTAACCCTTATATGTAGTACCCAATAATGTTCGATATCGGTTAATTAATGCGTCAAAATCTAATTGCTTATACAATTGTATGTACATTGTGTATATAAATACTACTATAACGTTGTTAAATATATTCTAAATTTTTAGAGGAAACGTGGAGGCCGACCTAAAAAAAAGGAAAGTGCTAGAAGTAGTTCAGATGAAAAAAACACAAAAGGTCCTACAAAACATAGTAAAACAAAAAAGAATGTTTTAAGCGAAACAATTTCAAAAGAAGATGCAAAACAGCCAGAAAGGATTGAACCATTAAAGTCTTCAATGACAACAAGAGATAGTAATATAAAGAGAACTTTTTCACGGAGTGAAAACACGAAGGGTAAATATTCTAATATTATTGATGATACAGTAATTCCATCAGCAAGAAATGATATTGAAGATCCTTCAATGTGCGAGGATGCACTTGAGAAATTTACTTCTCTTATGAATTCCACGATGGACATCAATTCTACTTATACGCAGAAGATGATGGACGCTACCGCAATTGTAGAACCTTTATCACCAATAAAATCAAACGAAACGGTAGTAATTAATAAAAACTTGGCTAGTAGTATAGGAAAAAATAATGAACCTAAATTTACATCACGGTCGCCAATAACTCTGCAGGAGGAGGTTCAGCAGCTGAATCAAGCGATTGGACTCACCGAGTTCGAAGAATTATTCGCAGAAGATGAGCAATCCCGTGAAAGGGAAATGTCTAATAGAAACATGACGAAACAGGACATTCAAAATGAAATGAAGAAAAATGTGCCCGTAAGAAGGAGAATCGAGGCCTTTGAAAAAGAAAAAATTTCAGAAAAAGCCATTGTTCAAAAACTGGCACGAAGATCTGTCGAAAAAGCAAAAAAATCTTATTAGCGAAACAAAAGAAGGAGACTCAGATGATGACATCGCAGGTAACATTACAAACAGTATCAAAGTATTCTTCTGTTATAAAAACACAAGCTATTATTCATTCGATATTTTATCCAAAATATAGCTCCAAACAGTAAGGTCCACTTCTGTTTTGCACAGTAAACCTGACGACGACACATCGGACGATGAAGCCAGACCAAGGCGTACAATTCCACATTAGGCGCAATGTAAGCGTTGTTTTACTTAATGAGTTAATAAACATTATAATGCACGGAGTACTCGAATTTTTATCAATTTTAGCATACATACGCGAAAATGAACTTGCAATGCAACGATAAATTCCGAAGAAAGCAGTCTATAAATTCTTTGATAGAAGAATGTGCACACCAGATTTAACTGAAATGTTTGAAAATATAGATAGGAATAGATTACAACGCACGTCCAGTGCAATATGGAAGACACCACCGCGTTATTCCATGATGGAAAACGAATAGAAGTTATAATTTGTTAAACTGAATGTTGTTGATTTCAAATTGTGCCTTAGAGCAGGAATACTTGCCATACCTTGCGTGTAATATAAAAATGATGTTACATTGCAACTATCGTTAAAAGATGTATGTGTTCTTAAAATATACCAATGAACGTAAGACTATTTCACTTTTTATATTTTAGAATGATCATAGGCATATATTACTTTTATTATATCATATAATCAAATTTTACCATTTTTTCTTATTTATATGTATCTTCTTAAGAATTAATAAATAAACTCGCTTTCTCGCTTTCTCGCTTCATTTAGCGAATAGTTCTTACGGTATATGATGCATATTACGTTACGAAGGAAAGAAAAGACTTGTATCATGAGTATTTCTGGAATATGTTCAAGGACTGAACGGTAATTGCAAAAGAAATAAGGTAATACGAAATTTATCGGTAATATGAAATTTAGCATATACGCGTAGTTAGGAAAGTTATTTTCTTTTTATCGTACGATTCGGTCCGTCCTATCCGCCACAGTCCGAAAACTATATTTTCTGAAACTGTATTTAAAGATAATATCTTCCGTAGAAAATGACAAAACCGAAACAATGTTTTTTTCTCCTTTCGTATCTGATTAATAAATAATCTCGTATAAAGATATATTATACGTTTTTGTGTGTGTGTGTGCGTGTGTGTGTTTGAACGATATCGCAAATTTCTTCGCATCTTGGATAAATATTTGGTCACTGTGATTTACAATACTCGATTTACAAAGTAACCATGGTAGTTTTTAGTAGGTATTAAGATTAAGCGATTTGGAACGAATTAACGACGAATTGGAGGTAACGTTTAAGCGATAGCGTTTTTCACGAGAAATCAGCGTATTATAAATTTGCGTCTGTTGAAAGACGTAGCAACGTGTTGCCTGGACATACGTAATTAACGGTATTGACGCATCCAGAGTATCACGCGCATCCACGTTCTGTAACGGACAAAGAACGGAATTTCGTATAATAATTTTTGTTTTCCCTTGCTCGGTGCATTATATCGTGTTGCATGATCGCCGAGTTACAAACAAAAGATACGAGTACGAAGCGCGTTTATGTTTCCGCGCGAAGGTCGATCGATGGTTCTGCGGGACCGGAAGTGAACGGGATGAATAATGTACGCGCTCACAAACTCTAAGTCGGACTCTTTGTTAATAAAACGCCTAATATTCACTGACCGTAAGGCGTTACTCTTTTCGTCGATGAGATCGCAAGAAAGAATGAGTTTCCGTCCCGATGATGCCACAGAGGGAAACCATAATGGGGTGTGTCTAAGGACATGAGGATTCGTCGAGGATAACCTTCGTTTATCAAGTAAGGGAAATTGGCGTTGCTGATAATTGGTCAATCTCCATATCGGTGGTTAGAAAAAAATGCTAGCCGCTCTCGAAGGAAAGTTGCTAGTGGGAGACGCCGCTCGTTGAAAAATATGTCTCCCCTATCTTCCCGTAGTTGGGACAAAGACTGTTTGTCTGTTTGAAGGACTTTAGTTAACTAAACCTTAAGATTTATAACGGGCCCTCGAGCTAGCCGAACATGTACTGCGGAGACGCATCGACATCTGGCAATCATCTTACTCGAAGAATAGGGTCTGCGTGTGACGAGCCACGGGACAGAAACCGTTGGAATGTTTACTGTCGCGTGTCGCCACGAATATTTCTTTTAAGGAGAGCTATAGAATTACTCCATACCTTTGTTAGGCAAAGCGTTCATCCCGTGACCGCGGCTACGTTCGGCAACTGACTGTCGCCTCGAGCCCAAGCTCACTATCACCAATCTCGAACAATTACAATCGGATTGAATAACTACAATTGTTCAGTTACAGCTATAGTAGACTCTAGGTTACAATGTTGCGGGATTATCCAAAATTCCAAAGGCTCCGGTGTTCTTTCATCTCCGACATATTTATGTGACACAGGTATATTCGTGTCGATACTTGTCTATTTCTACCGAATATTAATATACATATTTATAAGTACCACGAGTATATTCTCATATGTACATGTTTCAACTAACTATTAAAAAACTAATTATTATAATCGCGATGTGCGAGAAGACCTATCCTGAACTAATAAATAAAGATTTGAGAAAAATGTTACTACTCACGAGTTTAAAAAATATCCGCGGTCATTATGCTCGCAAAAAGTTCTACGTAATACAACCCCACGCCGATTCGCATCTTTCTATCCTATCACACGATTGAGTGACCGGAGGAACAGAAATGCATGCGACTCACCGTTAGGAGGAACAGAGGAACAGAAGCGTTACGCCATCGAACTGCCGTGCTATGCCAGCAGAACAAAACACGATGAATGACTGCTGATTATTTGGAAAGCTGGAGATAATGAAAAATGCAAGTTTATTGAATTTGTAACTTTGCTAATAATAAGGATTGAAATGCTAATAAACTTCGATAGGTACAAAAACTGAAACTCTGATATGAAAGTTTAAAATCCAGAATAATTTCTGAAATATGTTAGTTATTTGTTTTACACTTCGATATTAAGGCTTTAACTAACACTCTTTTTATTTTAATAGAAGAATAACCCGAGAAGATCCTAACCTCCCAAGTTTTTAATCAAATTGTATTCCTTAATTAATAGCGTTCAAAGCAAAATATACAAAATATACAAAATATACAAAATATACAAAATATACAAAATATACAAAATATACAAAATATACAAAATATACAAAATATACAAAATATACAGAATAGACATAATTAAAGTACGATATGTAAAGATACTTACGTTCTTGGCTTCTGAGCCACTGTTAGAACATTCCCAAAGAAGACGGAAAAGTTGAAGCTGTGATATGTCTACAACAAAACATAAGATATCGATTATATCGTTAATACATAATGTTACGTCCGGTGACTCTGTACACAAACCAGGCCCCAATCCGCGGGCAACATGACAGCCAGTTGTCTACGCATCGTTACTGCGTACCCTCAATAGTCTTCAGGACCCACCATAAATCTAGGCATTTTCATAGTTCTTTTATTTCAAGTGTTCCTTAAATTTATTGTCTACTATGGAATGATACGGGAAAGTTGGTTTTTCTCACGTTCGGTGTCTCCGGCTAGCAACTTTCTCTCCGGGGCGGTTAGAACATTTCCTTGCCCACCAACCTTTTTCTCATCCAATCAGAAGCAATGACTATTGCCCTCACTTTCCTAGTCAAAACTGTCATCAACAAATCCGATGGTCCCGTGCGCTAGACACACCCATCGCTAGCTTTCCTCCGCCGTAGTGTCACGACCGGCATACTTCAAATCCGACGGACTGACGATAGAGATAGAGATAAAGATGTGGCGGCACTCGGCGACAATGTATATCGCTGAAGTGCCTAATGAACCATCAACATCCCAACGGTCCTTCCACCGAAGGTTCTAGAAGAAAGAGCACGTGGCAACGATCGCGGACGCCTAGCAAATGCATAGACGGTGGGGATGTTGAGGGATGACAAAAGAAAGTAATCGAATCCGATCGAAAGTAAAATCGTAAGAGTCAGTCTTAGAAAGTCACGCCTAGAGTTCGGAAGTAGATTGTAAAGTGTATTGATGTTAGAAAAAAAATAAAGTTTTCTTTTTTTTATTTTTTACCTCAAATTCCTTTTTTATTTTGTTATTTTACGTGACAATAGCATTGTCACCGAACTTTACTGATTTTCCATCTTTAGAACAGTCGACATCTCTTGACCGGGTTTCCACCCTTAGATCAGTCACCTACTTCACTTATGTATACGCACCAGCCCAACTATCTTCTCTACAAAATTGTTGGAATAAAGTGCGAATTGTAAACCGTTATCTCAGTGTAATACTTCATATAACCACCTCTATTGTCCTAACCGAAATAGGGAATCGATCATTTCATTTGCGTGAATCATACCACGAATGTTCGTTATTAGAACACGAAACATAGTTAACACACAACGGTCGCGTGTTATAAATATCCGAAAATATTTCCAAGAATTCAAAAGTTCACAACTAAAAGAATGCTTAAAGAATGCTAGAGAAACGCGCGCGAAGTCTTGCTTTGAAGTATTTCAGTCTATTTGCGCGCCACCTCTATGAAAAAGACACAAGTTACAAAGTTGCAATATATGACGGAAACTATAGCAAATTCACGTAATATAGAAAAATAATTTGAATTCGATATACCAATACCTAGTGTGTTACAATACCTATCGATATAGTTAAAGCTATTATTGTTAAGATTTCTATGTTTCAAACTGTCTACACGAAGCTATCGTTAAATTATCAAGGATTCTACATTATGAATTACATTGAAACAATAAAATAATTTGTTACAAGTTCGTTTGAAATAAGAGAATGATTTCATATATTTGAATGAAAAAAAGTGATTTGTTTAATCGTATTTACTTTCATTTTAATATTCCAAATAATTACGAAACGATCTATTATGAAATATGTATCAAGTATATTTTAAAGTAGACATAAATTGTATATCAAATGTTACCCATGCTCGAATAAAAAGGCAATAGAACCGTTCATACACAGCTGTCTTAGTTAAAATAAATTAAACGTTACCAGATTTCCATGAAAATTCATCAGACTGATCGTTGATCGTCGTTGCGTCCATATATTAATATTCCTGTTACTTCTATATTATCCCTGCCATCGATCGATAACCTGCACAAAAACAAACTAGAAATGTATAAAATAATTACATGAAAATACGATCAAACGATTAATAACGATTTTATTACGAAAGCTTACGATACAAGCTACCGGTAACAGTATCATTTTGTAAATAGACGATTAAAGAGAGATACAAACAAAAAATTTCAGAAAACCACCTAATTTCATTATCTGAATGTTCGACAAATCGTTAAATAAACGTGGATTGATTAAACGATATTAATAACGAGATATAAACGATAGTAAAAAATATAGTAATGACAGTAATGAAGAAGTGACGCCGCTAATAGGTTAGAATAGGTTACAAACCTGACGCAACGTGATCCATGTTATCGATAGAAAAGAAGACGACTGAATGGACTCGTCGCACCTTAGTTTCGCTGAGCAGCTTCCAAAGTGGCGTGGTGGGAAGGATGACGAAGATACAAGCAGATACGGAAAGTCAAACGATCTACACAAAACGATCTTACACGAATCTTTCCAAATTTCAAACAAAGGATACATCGCGCAATATCTATATCTCACACAATGATTACATCCATCTTTATAAACATCGTACTGTAACATCGAAAAATAAGGATATAAAATTTTTTTTCGCTTACTTACAATTTATTAATATTAAACTGAATATACAGATATAAATTGGACAGAGAACGATATTTATTTAACGGAACTAAATGCAATACTCGTATCTATATCAAATAACTTTACAGTTATTTGATCACTCTCGTCACAACGAATCTAACACACCCACTCTCTCTCTCTACAACTCTATCAATTCTCACGACTCTACTCTTCGACGACTCGAAACCTCTAACGACTCTACTCTTCAACGACTCGAAAGCTCTAACGACTCTACTCTTCAACGACTCAATTAGCTCTGCTCTTCGCCAATACAATCCTGCCCGGTCGTGCTCGCTCTTGCTCTCGTCCTCTCACACACACACACACTTTTCGGCTCACATACTTTGGCCTCTCGATTCCTTGAAATATGAAACCGTACCTCTGTTTTGACACTGCTTATCCTTTCTCGCGTCGCTGTTACTAGGCGCTCTTGGATGTAAACAAACCACAAAAGACGACGTACACGGTGCTTTCTAATTTCAACCGATCTCTAATTCAAATCTATTCTACGATATTACAGTACGATAATTCGTAGCCCCACTGGTTTGCATTCGGCACCAAAGACACATTTGTCTAACCTGGGACGGGAGAAAGAAAATGAAGCTACTGACGCTGTATGTGCCCCTAAAAGTAGGCAGAAGCCAAAGAGAAACTGCAATCAATCGGAAAATCAAATAAAAATCACGGCACGAACGAACGAGTTTGCGATCTTTCGGAAGAATCAATGGACGCGTGTTTCGGCAGAAAAAGAGAATAGAATTTTAATTTTCCTTGCAAGATGGATAAGTATCATTGTACACGATGGGCTCACAATGCTCTTAACATAGACTAATCTATCTTACGAATAATTAAGGCTAAAACGCACGCATTCCACGGTGTCTCACGGCGTATGTATTGAAATTTATCAATTAGAATAGGTACAGCATGTGGTTCCAAATAATTATACATGAACATTGAACTTACCGTCGAAGAAACGAAACCATGCGACTTACCAATGGTAGCACGCATCATTGGATGATGAAAACTGGTTGGCTTTGATCTAAATTGCACTTGCTCCCTTGATTCCATGAATACATTCTATGAATAAATTGATATAAATAAATAGAGTAATTATCATAAATTATTAGTTTAACTGTAGGTAAGGAATTAATTAGGAGAGATAAATGATTTTCGATATCTTACGATTGGTATAAAAGAAACTAGAATGCTTTTGCAAAAATATCTTAACCGCAGAGAGAATTGTTTTATCAAATGGCCGTCATTGAACGCTTGGATCGATTGATTAGGACGGAGTATTTAACGCCACCCTTCGGTGCAAACAATAACTGTGTACGCCGAAGGTAAAGAATATGAACTAAACCACCGAGCTTACTCAATGAATAAACCAAACTATCGTTCATCATTCATCTAAAGTAGTAAGTAATAATAATATACATAGTATCTGATTATTAATATATACGTATTGTTATTGGCAACGAAAATGTTTAACAAAATAGCAACTTGCAAACCAAGTATGCATACATATATCTAATATTTTTATATTCCAGATTAAACAAATTATACCCTGAAGCGCAATCTTATTTCGATCGTATCTCCAATTATTCTCCGATATTAATTGGCTAATTAATACATAGAACTATATTCGCAAAAACAACACCATAATACCTGCTATTGCAGTAACAAGTACAGTACCAATTAACTAGAGTAAGGGAAAAAATGAAAGAAATAGGCAGAAGAAAATATCCGTATTATTCGTTTTCATAATTCGTTTGAAGCAGTCGACTAAAGTGGAAAATTGTTCGAAAATAATTTATTTGATCTTATAACTTAAAGTTAGTTTGTTTCTATGTTATTTTAAAAATAAACATAATAAAACAGTTAAAATGTTGGTTTTAAGCTCGTTCGGCTTATTGGGCTTATTAATAATAAAATAAGCAATATCGAATATTTATAACATTGTATATTTTGCCGAATATAATTAAAAAGATGTAATCTAGATAGAAAATTATTTCATCTAATAATTTGTATACTTTGGATAATTTCGATATTTTTGCATATTATATACGTTCTATGGATCGCTTCGCTTTTAGATCTGTCGTAAGTGCAGAAGAATCTCGCGCTACAATGCCTTAAGAATTATACTATGCGAATTATATTATTGACAAAGTAAATAGATGTTTTTAAAAATGTTATTTCCACATAGCATAGCATAGCATAGCATAGCATAGCATAGCATAGCATAGCATAGCATAGCATAGCATAGCGTAGCGTAGCGTAGCGTAGCGTAGCGTAGCGTAGCGTAGCGTAGCGTAGCGTAGCGTAGCGTAGCATAGCATAGCATAGCATAGCATAGCATAGTATAGTATAGTATAGTATAGTATTGTATAGTAGTAGCGGTATAATTTTTAAGCAACTTTTTTAATTCAATCTATATGTAATGCTGGAAAAATGTGCAAAGCGCAGAATTCGAGGAGGATAAAAAGTTTGGCCGATATAAAACGCGAGGGGGAGAGCGCGTTGCGGTGCGGCGTCGCCGCGTCGCCGCGCCGTCACGTAGGTCGGTTGGTAGGGTAGAAGGAGACAGGCGTATGCATAGAGAGAGCACACACGTACAGGTCGCGAACAGAAAAGGAACGAAGCCACCGCGGTAAGACAGAAAGCGTATGAGATAGATCTTGGCAGAGAGGGGCGGAGGGCGTCAGAGGAGGGTCCCGAAAGAGAGCCAATGAGCTCGACGACGTGGCGCCAGTCGTCGAGTCGCCGTGTTAGTAAGAGTACTTGCTCTCTGATCGTGACTCGCTGCATCTTCGTTCGGAAAGGGTCGTGTCCTGACTCTGTCAGTAGGGGTTGGAGACCCGTGGCAAATTCTTCGATTTTTCATCCATCCGATACTCGATCGATTCGTCACAATTTATCGATTTCGTGCTTACCGACGCGGTAACGTCACTGCTACCGTGTGTTATCGTTTCACTCGCGTTTTCTATCCGCGCCTTTTCGTTTTTCTTTTTCCCATCGATACGATACGTAGGCTGAATCGACGACGGCCGAGATCAAGGTCGTCCGGACACGAACTCGACGACAGTGGCTATGTGCAGCTATTACGCTCGAACGAACCGTTGATCGTCGATGATCGACCGTGAGAATCATCGATAATGAAACTGTTTGGTGGCTATGTGACGGGTATGAGGCTGTAAGAAAGCCTTTCCATTGGAAGATAATGTGAGATCGATTCGTTTTAGAGTCGTTCGACGATCAAATAATGGTGACGGTGGTCGCAATGCGACGAAAAGGGCATCGTAAAATAGGTAATGAAAACGATTGCCCGAAGATCTTGGCACTTTTCGCAGTGTGAACGAAACTGCATAGAACGTTACGAAATTCGTAAACGAAAGATTTGAATTTTTGTGTATTTAACCAACGAGTATATGCCCGTTTGATACTTTGAAGATTTTTTTTACGAGAAAGGGGAGAAAAAACGAAGGGATCGGCGCTTTGTTGTTGCAAGACGGTCGATATTTTTGCGAATTATACGGTGTCATTTGAAATAGTTGGGAAATTAATAACGAAAAGTGAAAATTATTGATATCGATATCGTGAATATCGAAGTAATATCGTTCCTTAAAACGTTCTTTCTTCGTTCGTTCTTAAAACACGCGTACGTCTCTGTCGTCGATAACGATCGATAAATAAAATTAATCGAATTGAAAATGAAATTTTTTACAGTCAAGCGAACGCTCGATCCCGCGTTGAGAAAAATCGTAGGGTTGAGGAAGTGGAAAGGCAGAAATTATATTAACCGATTCAGCATCGAATATCTTTTAGACTGTGAGAAAAAGATCTCTCTTGTCAATTATCGATAATAGAAGTACATTTTTTTTTTATCTCTCTTACTTTCCTACATCGAATAATCGGACGCATTTTTTTTTTGTGGAGGTGGAGGAGGAGGAGGAGGGCGCTTACAATCCAGGCGCGATAACCGAGCTTCAACGTGCCAAAGCTGAGTGAAAGGGAGAGAGAGAGAGAGAGAGAGGAAGAGAAGTCTGATTATTAAAATCAACCTATCGACTGCCGCTTCGTTCAACGTGAAAGATCTGGTTAAGCAAAAAGTGAGAGGAAAGCAAAGGCAAAGGGACTCGGTCAGTGTCGTCGGTACTCTTTTCCATTATGTAGCCACGATCTTCAAAAGGGTTAGAGACCTGCGGAACAGGGAAACTCGGTCAATGATATCGATGTCCGCGCGCGTCCGACAGCCAGCATGTTTAAAAAAGGTGGTTTATCGATGGTAATAAATCACGCAACTTGGCACCAATGCTACGAACCTCGAAGCTTTCAACGGATAACTAGCGATGGTATCAAGTTCGTTATATACTCGGAGATCTCTGTTTAAGGCTGTAGTTTAGACTGTTATCCAGATTTCTTGTTACATTTGCTACTTTTGCTACTACTTTGCTACTTTTGTTCGGAATTGTCGCATCTTTCGCCCTCGAGCGATTTTCGAGCTACGTATATACAAAATTCAGCATCTACGTATAAATCGGAATGAAATGTAAAACTCGCTAACGCTCGCTTTGTAGCGTTCGAATTCGTTTTTGGAAAATAAATTTCTCGCTGTCGTATGAAAATACATACGACTAAACGAGTAAAGATACGAAACTTTGTATATTCGAGCGCAATTAAATAGTAATAAAATAGTAAATGCTGTAATACTTAGAAGGACGTACAAATACTTTTCGTAGCCGTTGCAACAGTTGGTGGCTACAGTTACGCTGGCCAAGTATTGGAATTCGTTGTAGCTCTTAATGAGGATGAACCGAGAAATTATTATAATTATGCGAACGGAATACTGGCCGTGGTAAGGTGTTGACAGAGTAATTCCGACTCTGTTTCTGGAAATACGGATTCGAGGCGCGGGAATTCGAATCTGGTTATCGGTCGACCTTCTCTTTCTTTCTAATTAAATAATGACATTTCGGAAACGATCCTCGAATCGGATCGATTCGACATCTCTGAACAATGTATTCGTTTATCCGTTTGCCCTCTGCTCGATATTTTGTACGCTCTTACAAAAAGTATTTACATTCTACGACATCGATACGAAGATAATATCTTGACTGGCTGATTTTAGTAAACGAGACGAAGCAAAGAAGAAACTAGAATTCAGAAATTAACAAACGTTCTTTTTCCTTTGCAAATGGTAAATCTACGATCTTCTTAGCGTAAATCGGTGGTTAAGTTGGTATTGTTCGTCGTTGAACATAGTAATCGTTTGTAACGTATC
>NW_022885195.1:0-18786 GCF_011952205.1 Bombus bifarius | reverse complement strand
TATACGCAGAAGATGATGGACGCTACCGCAATTGTAGAACCTTTATCACCAATAAAATCAAACGAAACGGTAGTAATTAATAAAAACTTGGCTAGTAGTATAGGAAAAAATAATGAACCTAAATTTACATCACGGTCGCCAATAACTCTGCAGGAGGAGGTTCAGCAGCTGAATCAAGCGATTGGACTCACCGAGTTCGAAGAATTATTCGCAGAAGATGAGCAATCCCGTGAAAGGGAAATGTCTAATAGAAACATGACGAAACAGGACATTCAAAATGAAATGAAGAAAAATGTGCCCGTAAGAAGGAGAATCGAGGCCTTTGAAAAAGAAAAAATTTCAGAAAAAGCCATTGTTCAAAAACTGGCACGAAGATCTGTCGAAAAAGCAAAAAAATCTTATTAGCGAAACAAAAGAAGGAGACTCAGATGATGACATCGCAGGTAACATTACAAACAGTATCAAAGTATTCTTCTGTTATAAAAACACAAGCTATTATTCATTCGATATTTTATCCAAAATATAGCTCCAAACAGTAAGGTCCACTTCTGTTTTGCACAGTAAACCTGACGACGACACATCGGACGATGAAGCCAGACCAAGGCGTACAATTCCACATTAGGCGCAATGTAAGCGTTGTTTTACTTAATGAGTTAATAAACATTATAATGCACGGAGTACTCGAATTTTTATCAATTTTAGCATACATACGCGAAAATGAACTTGCAATGCAACGATAAATTCCGAAGAAAGCAGTCTATAAATTCTTTGATAGAAGAATGTGCACACCAGATTTAACTGAAATGTTTGAAAATATAGATAGGAATAGATTACAACGCACGTCCAGTGCAATATGGAAGACACCACCGCGTTATTCCATGATGGAAAACGAATAGAAGTTATAATTTGTTAAACTGAATGTTGTTGATTTCAAATTGTGCCTTAGAGCAGGAATACTTGCCATACCTTGCGTGTAATATAAAAATGATGTTACATTGCAACTATCGTTAAAAGATGTATGTGTTCTTAAAATATACCAATGAACGTAAGACTATTTCACTTTTTATATTTTAGAATGATCATAGGCATATATTACTTTTATTATATCATATAATCAAATTTTACCATTTTTTCTTATTTATATGTATCTTCTTAAGAATTAATAAATAAACTCGCTTTCTCGCTTTCTCGCTTCATTTAGCGAATAGTTCTTACGGTATATGATGCATATTACGTTACGAAGGAAAGAAAAGACTTGTATCATGAGTATTTCTGGAATATGTTCAAGGACTGAACGGTAATTGCAAAAGAAATAAGGTAATACGAAATTTATCGGTAATATGAAATTTAGCATATACGCGTAGTTAGGAAAGTTATTTTCTTTTTATCGTACGATTCGGTCCGTCCTATCCGCCACAGTCCGAAAACTATATTTTCTGAAACTGTATTTAAAGATAATATCTTCCGTAGAAAATGACAAAACCGAAACAATGTTTTTTTCTCCTTTCGTATCTGATTAATAAATAATCTCGTATAAAGATATATTATACGTTTTTGTGTGTGTGTGTGCGTGTGTGTGTTTGAACGATATCGCAAATTTCTTCGCATCTTGGATAAATATTTGGTCACTGTGATTTACAATACTCGATTTACAAAGTAACCATGGTAGTTTTTAGTAGGTATTAAGATTAAGCGATTTGGAACGAATTAACGACGAATTGGAGGTAACGTTTAAGCGATAGCGTTTTTCACGAGAAATCAGCGTATTATAAATTTGCGTCTGTTGAAAGACGTAGCAACGTGTTGCCTGGACATACGTAATTAACGGTATTGACGCATCCAGAGTATCACGCGCATCCACGTTCTGTAACGGACAAAGAACGGAATTTCGTATAATAATTTTTGTTTTCCCTTGCTCGGTGCATTATATCGTGTTGCATGATCGCCGAGTTACAAACAAAAGATACGAGTACGAAGCGCGTTTATGTTTCCGCGCGAAGGTCGATCGATGGTTCTGCGGGACCGGAAGTGAACGGGATGAATAATGTACGCGCTCACAAACTCTAAGTCGGACTCTTTGTTAATAAAACGCCTAATATTCACTGACCGTAAGGCGTTACTCTTTTCGTCGATGAGATCGCAAGAAAGAATGAGTTTCCGTCCCGATGATGCCACAGAGGGAAACCATAATGGGGTGTGTCTAAGGACATGAGGATTCGTCGAGGATAACCTTCGTTTATCAAGTAAGGGAAATTGGCGTTGCTGATAATTGGTCAATCTCCATATCGGTGGTTAGAAAAAAATGCTAGCCGCTCTCGAAGGAAAGTTGCTAGTGGGAGACGCCGCTCGTTGAAAAATATGTCTCCCCTATCTTCCCGTAGTTGGGACAAAGACTGTTTGTCTGTTTGAAGGACTTTAGTTAACTAAACCTTAAGATTTATAACGGGCCCTCGAGCTAGCCGAACATGTACTGCGGAGACGCATCGACATCTGGCAATCATCTTACTCGAAGAATATGGTCTGCGTGTGGCGAGCCACGGGACAGAAACCGTTGGAATGTTTACTGTCGCGTGTCGCCACGAATATTTCTTTTAAGGAGAGCTATAGAATTACTCCATACCTTTGTTAGGCAAAGCGTTCATCCCGTGACCGCGGCTACGTTCGGCAACTGACTGTCGCCTCGAGCCCAAGCTCACTATCACCAATCTCGAACAATTACAATCGGATTGAATAACTACAATTGTTCAGTTACAGCTATAGTAGACTCTAGGTTACAATGTTGCGGGATTATCCAAAATTCCAAAGGCTCCGGTGTTCTTTCATCTCCGACATATTTATGTGACACAGGTATATTCGTGTCGATACTTGTCTATTTCTACCGAATATTAATATACATATTTATAAGTACCACGAGTATATTCTCATATGTACATGTTTCAACTAACTATTAAAAAACTAATTATTATAATCGCGATGTGCGAGAAGACCTATCCTGAACTAATAAATAAAGATTTGAGAAAAATGTTACTACTCACGAGTTTAAAAAATATCCGCGGTCATTATGCTCGCAAAAAGTTCTACGTAATACAACCCCACGCCGATTCGCATCTTTCTATCCTATCACACGATTGAGTGACCGGAGGAACAGAAATGCATGCGACTCACCGTTAGGAGGAACAGAGGAACAGAAGCGTTACGCCATCGAACTGCCGTGCTATGCCAGCAGAACAAAACACGATGAATGACTGCTGATTATTTGGAAAGCTGGAGATAATGAAAAATGCAAGTTTATTGAATTTGTAACTTTGCTAATAATAAGGATTGAAATGCTAATAAACTTCGATAGGTACAAAAACTGAAACTCTGATATGAAAGTTTAAAATCCAGAATAATTTCTGAAATATGTTAGTTATTTGTTTTACACTTCGATATTAAGGCTTTAACTAACACTCTTTTTATTTTAATAGAAGAATAACCCGAGAAGATCCTAACCTCCCAAGTTTTTAATCAAATTGTATTCCTTAATTAATAGCGTTCAAAGCAAAATATACAAAATATACAAAATATACAAAATATACAAAATATACAAAATATACAAAATATACAAAATATACAAAATATACAAAATATACAAAATATACAGAATAGACATAATTAAAGTACGATATGTAAAGATACTTACGTTCTTGGCTTCTGAGCCACTGTTAGAACATTCCCAAAGAAGACGGAAAAGTTGAAGCTGTGATATGTCTACAACAAAACATAAGATATCGATTATATCGTTAATACATAATGTTACGTCCGGTGACTCTGTACACAAACCAGGCCCCAATCCGCGGGCAACATGACAGCCAGTTGTCTACGCATCGTTACTGCGTACCCTCAATAGTCTTCAGGACCCACCATAAATCTAGGCATTTTCATAGTTCTTTTATTTCAAGTGTTCCTTAAATTTATTGTCTACTATGGAATGATACGGGAAAGTTGGTTTTTCTCACGTTCGGTGTCTCCGGCTAGCAACTTTCTCTCCGGGGCGGTTAGAACATTTCCTTGCCCACCAACCTTTTTCTCATCCAATCAGAAGCAATGACTATTGCCCTCACTTTCCTAGTCAAAACTGTCATCAACAAATCCGATGGTCCCGTGCGCTAGACACACCCATCGCTAGCTTTCCTCCGCCGTAGTGTCACGACCGGCATACTTCAAATCCGACGGACTGACGATAGAGATAGAGATAAAGATGTGGCGGCACTCGGCGACAATGTATATCGCTGAAGTGCCTAATGAACCATCAACATCCCAACGGTCCTTCCACCGAAGGTTCTAGAAGAAAGAGCACGTGGCAACGATCGCGGACGCCTAGCAAATGCATGGACGGTGGGGATGTTGAGGGATGACAAAAGAAAGTAATCGAATCCGATCGAAAGTAAAATCGTAAGAGTCAGTCTTAGAAAGTCACGCCTAGAGTTCGGAAGTAGATTGTAAAGTGTATTGATGTTAGAAAAAAAATAAAGTTTTCTTTTTTTTATTTTTTACCTCAAATTCCTTTTTTATTTTGTTATTTTACGTGACAATAGCATTGTCACCGAACTTTACTGATTTTCCATCTTTAGAACAGTCGACATCTCTTGACCGGGTTTCCACCCTTAGATCAGTCACCTACTTCACTTATGTATACGCACCAGCCCAACTATCTTCTCTACAAAATTGTTGGAATAAAGTGCGAATTGTAAACCGTTATCTCAGTGTAATACTTCATATAACCACCTCTATTGTCCTAACCGAAATAGGGAATCGATCATTTCATTTGCGTGAATCATACCACGAATGTTCGTTATTAGAACACGAAACATAGTTAACACACAACGGTCGCGTGTTATAAATATCCGAAAATATTTCCAAGAATTCAAAAGTTCACAACTAAAAGAATGCTTAAAGAATGCTAGAGAAACGCGCGCGAAGTCTTGCTTTGAAGTATTTCAGTCTATTTGCGCGCCACCTCTATGAAAAAGACACAAGTTACAAAGTTGCAATATATGACGGAAACTATAGCAAATTCACGTAATATAGAAAAATAATTTGAATTCGATATACCAATACCTAGTGTGTTACAATACCTATCGATATAGTTAAAGCTATTATTGTTAAGATTTCTATGTTTCAAACTGTCTACACGAAGCTATCGTTAAATTATCAAGGATTCTACATTATGAATTACATTGAAACAATAAAATAATTTGTTACAAGTTCGTTTGAAATAAGAGAATGATTTCATATATTTGAATGAAAAAAAGTGATTTGTTTAATCGTATTTACTTTCATTTTAATATTCCAAATAATTACGAAACGATCTATTATGAAATATGTATCAAGTATATTTTAAAGTAGACATAAATTGTATATCAAATGTTACCCATGCTCGAATAAAAAGGCAATAGAACCGTTCATACACAGCTGTCTTAGTTAAAATAAATTAAACGTTACCAGATTTCCATGAAAATTCATCAGACTGATCGTTGATCGTCGTTGCGTCCATATATTAATATTCCTGTTACTTCTATATTATCCCTGCCATCGATCGATAACCTGCACAAAAACAAACTAGAAATGTATAAAATAATTACATGAAAATACGATCAAACGATTAATAACGATTTTATTACGAAAGCTTACGATACAAGCTACCGGTAACAGTATCATTTTGTAAATAGACGATTAAAGAGAGATACAAACAAAAAATTTCAGAAAACCACCTAATTTCATTATCTGAATGTTCGACAAATCGTTAAATAAACGTGGATTGATTAAACGATATTAATAACGAGATATAAACGATAGTAAAAAATATAGTAATGACAGTAATGAAGAAGTGACGCCGCTAATAGGTTAGAATAGGTTACAAACCTGACGCAACGTGATCCATGTTATCGATAGAAAAGAAGACGACTGAATGGACTCGTCGCACCTTAGTTTCGCTGAGCAGCTTCCAAAGTGGCGTGGTGGGAAGGATGACGAAGATACAAGCAGATACGGAAAGTCAAACGATCTACACAAAACGATCTTACACGAATCTTTCCAAATTTCAAACAAAGGATACATCGCGCAATATCTATATCTCACACAATGATTACATCCATCTTTATAAACATCGTACTGTAACATCGAAAAATAAGGATATAAAATTTTTTTTCGCTTACTTACAATTTATTAATATTAAACTGAATATACAGATATAAATTGGACAGAGAACGATATTTATTTAACGGAACTAAATGCAATACTCGTATCTATATCAAATAACTTTACAGTTATTTGATCACTCTCGTCACAACGAATCTAACACACCCACTCTCTCTCTCTACAACTCTATCAATTCTCACGACTCTACTCTTCGACGACTCGAAACCTCTAACGACTCTACTCTTCAACGACTCGAAAGCTCTAACGACTCTACTCTTCAACGACTCAATTAGCTCTGCTCTTCGCCAATACAATCCTGCCCGGTCGTGCTCGCTCTTGCTCTCGTCCTCTCACACACACACACTTTTCGGCTCACATACTTTGGCCTCTCGATTCCTTGAAATATGAAACCGTACCTCTGTTTTGACACTGCTTATCCTTTCTCGCGTCGCTGTTACTAGGCGCTCTTGGATGTAAACAAACCACAAAAGACGACGTACACGGTGCTTTCTAATTTCAACCGATCTCTAATTCAAATCTATTCTACGATATTACAGTACGATAATTCGTAGCCCCACTGGTTTGCATTCGGCACCAAAGACACATTTGTCTAACCTGGGACGGGAGAAAGAAAATGAAGCTACTGACGCTGTATGTGCCCCTAAAAGTAGGCAGAAGCCAAAGAGAAACTGCAATCAATCGGAAAATCAAATAAAAATCACGGCACGAACGAACGAGTTTGCGATCTTTCGGAAGAATCAATGGACGCGTGTTTCGGCAGAAAAAGAGAATAGAATTTTAATTTTCCTTGCAAGATGGATAAGTATCATTGTACACGATGGGCTCACAATGCTCTTAACATAGACTAATCTATCTTACGAATAATTAAGGCTAAAACGCACGCATTCCACGGTGTCTCACGGCGTATGTATTGAAATTTATCAATTAGAATAGGTACAGCATGTGGTTCCAAATAATTATACATGAACATTGAACTTACCGTCGAAGAAACGAAACCATGCGACTTACCAATGGTAGCACGCATCATTGGATGATGAAAACTGGTTGGCTTTGATCTAAATTGCACTTGCTCCCTTGATTCCATGAATACATTCTATGAATAAATTGATATAAATAAATAGAGTAATTATCATAAATTATTAGTTTAACTGTAGGTAAGGAATTAATTAGGAGAGATAAATGATTTTCGATATCTTACGATTGGTATAAAAGAAACTAGAATGCTTTTGCAAAAATATCTTAACCGCAGAGAGAATTGTTTTATCAAATGGCCGTCATTGAACGCTTGGATCGATTGATTAGGACGGAGTATTTAACGCCACCCTTCGGTGCAAACAATAACTGTGTACGCCGAAGGTAAAGAATATGAACTAAACCACCGAGCTTACTCAATGAATAAACCAAACTATCGTTCATCATTCATCTAAAGTAGTAAGTAATAATAATATACATAGTATCTGATTATTAATATATACGTATTGTTATTGGCAACGAAAATGTTTAACAAAATAGCAACTTGCAAACCAAGTATGCATACATATATCTAATATTTTTATATTCCAGATTAAACAAATTATACCCTGAAGCGCAATCTTATTTCGATCGTATCTCCAATTATTCTCCGATATTAATTGGCTAATTAATACATAGAACTATATTCGCAAAAACAACACCATAATACCTGCTATTGCAGTAACAAGTACAGTACCAATTAACTAGAGTAAGGGAAAAAATGAAAGAAATAGGCAGAAGAAAATATCCGTATTATTCGTTTTCATAATTCGTTTGAAGCAGTCGACTAAAGTGGAAAATTGTTCGAAAATAATTTATTTGATCTTATAACTTAAAGTTAGTTTGTTTCTATGTTATTTTAAAAATAAACATAATAAAACAGTTAAAATGTTGGTTTTAAGCTCGTTCGGCTTATTGGGCTTATTAATAATAAAATAAGCAATATCGAATATTTATAATATTGTATATTTTGCCGAATATAATTAAAAAGATGTAATCTAGATAGAAAATTATTTCATCTAATAATTTGTATACTTTGGATAATTTCGATATTTTTGCATATTATATACGTTCTATGGATCGCTTCGCTTTTAGATCTGTCGTAAGTGCAGAAGAATCTCGCGCTACAATGCCTTAAGAATTATACTATGCGAATTATATTATTGACAAAGTAAATAGATGTTTTTAAAAATGTTATTTCCACATAGCATAGCATAGCATAGCATAGCATAGCATAGCATAGCATAGCATAGCATAGCATAGCATAGCATGGCATGGCATGGCATGGCATGGCATGGCATAGCATAGCATAGCATAGCATAGCATAGCATAGCATAGCATAGCATAGCATAGCATAGCATAGCATAGTATAGTATAGTATAGTATAGTATAGTATTGTATAGTAGTAGCGGTATAATTTTTAAGCAACTTTTTTAATTCAATCTATATGTAATGCTGGAAAAATGTGCAAAGCGCAGAATTCGAGGAGGATAAAAAGTTTGGCCGATATAAAACGCGAGGGGGAGAGCGCGTTGCGGTGCGGCGTCGCCGCGTCGCCGCGCCGTCACGTAGGTCGGTTGGTAGGGTAGAAGGAGACAGGCGTATGCATAGAGAGAGCACACACGTACAGGTCGCGAACAGAAAAGGAACGAAGCCACCGCGGTAAGACAGAAAGCGTATGAGATAGATCTTGGCAGAGAGGGGCGGAGGGCGTCAGAGGAGGGTCCCGAAAGAGAGCCAATGAGCTCGACGACGTGGCGCCAGTCGTCGAGTCGCCGTGTTAGTAAGAGTACTTGCTCTCTGATCGTGACTCGCTGCATCTTCGTTCGGAAAGGGTCGTGTCCTGACTCTGTCAGTAGGGGTTGGAGACCCGTGGCAAATTCTTCGATTTTTCATCCATCCGATACTCGATCGATTCGTCACAATTTATCGATTTCGTGCTTACCGACGCGGTAACGTCACTGCTACCGTGTGTTATCGTTTCACTCGCGTTTTCTATCCGCGCCTTTTCGTTTTTCTTTTTCCCATCGATACGATACGTAGGCTGAATCGACGACGGCCGAGATCAAGGTCGTCCGGACACGAACTCGACGACAGTGGCTATGTGCAGCTATTACGCTCGAACGAACCGTTGATCGTCGATGATCGACCGTGAGAATCATCGATAATGAAACTGTTTGGTGGCTATGTGACGGGTATGAGGCTGTAAGAAAGCCTTTCCATTGGAAGATAATGTGAGATCGATTCGTTTTAGAGTCGTTCGACGATCAAATAATGGTGACGGTGGTCGCAATGCGACGAAAAGGGCATCGTAAAATAGGTAATGAAAACGATTGCCCGAAGATCTTGGCACTTTTCGCAGTGTGAACGAAACTGCATAGAACGTTACGAAATTCGTAAACGAAAGATTTGAATTTTTGTGTATTTAACCAACGAGTATATGCCCGTTTGATACTTTGAAGATTTTTTTTACGAGAAAGGGGAGAAAAAACGAAGGGATCGGCGCTTTGTTGTTGCAAGACGGTCGATATTTTTGCGAATTATACGGTGTCATTTGAAATAGTTGGGAAATTAATAACGAAAAGTGAAAATTATTGATATCGATATCGTGAATATCGAAGTAATATCGTTCCTTAAAACGTTCTTTCTTCGTTCGTTCTTAAAACACGCGTACGTCTCTATCGTCGATAACGATCGATAAATAAAATTAATCGAATTGAAAATGAAATTTTTTACAGTCAAGCGAACGCTCGATCCCGCGTTGAGAAAAATCGTAGGGTTGAGGAAGTGGAAAGGCAGAAATTATATTAACCGATTCAGCATCGAATATCTTTTAGACTGTGAGAAAAAGATCTCTCTTGTCAATTATCGATAATAGAAGTACATTTTTTTTTATCTCTCTTACTTTCCTACATCGAATAATCGGACGCATTTTTTTTGTGGAGGAGGAGGAGAAGGAGGAGGGCGCTTACAATCCAGGCGCGATAACCGAGCTTCAACGTGCCAAAGCTGAGTGAAAGGGAGAGAGAGAGAGAGAGAGGAAGTGAAGTCTGATTATTAAAATCAACCTATCGACTGCCGCTTCAACGTGAAAGATCTGGTTAAGCAAAAAGTGAGAGGAAAGCAAAGGCAAAGGGACTCGGTCAGTGTCGTCGGTACTCTTTTCCATTATGTAGCCACGATCTTCAAAAGGGTTAGAGACCTGCGGAACAGGGAAACTCGGTCAATGATATCGATGTCCGCGCGCGTCCGACAGCCAGCATGTTTAAAAAAGGTGGTTTATCGATGGTAATAAATCACGCAACTTGGCACCAATGCTACGAACCTCGAAGCTTTCAACGGATAACTAGCGATGGTATCAAGTTCGTTATATACTCGGAGATCTCTGTTTAAGGCTGTAGTTTAGACTGTTATCCAGATTTCTTGTTACATTTGCTACTTTTGCTACTACTTTGCTACTTTTGTTCGGAATTGTCGCATCTTTCGCCCTCGAGCGATTTTCCAGCTACGTATATACAAAATTCAGCATCTACGTATAAATCGGAATGAAATGTAAAACTCGCTAACGCTCGCTTTGTAGCGTTCGAATTCGTTTTTGGAAAATAAATTTCTCGCTGTCGTATGAAAATACATACGACTAAACGAGTAAAGATACGAAACTTTGTATATTCGAGCGCAATTAAATAGTAATAAAATAGTAAATGCTGTAATACTTAGAAGGACGTACAAATACTTTTCGTAGCCGTTGCAACAGTTGGTGGCTACAGTTACGCTGGCCAAGTATTGGAATTCGTTGTAGCTCTTAATGAGGATGAACCGAGAAATTATTATAATTATGCGAACGGAATACTGGCCGTGGTAAGGTGTTGACAGAGTAATTCCGACTCTGTTTCTGGAAATACGGATTCGAGGCGAGGGAATTCGAATCTGGTTATCGGTCGACCTTCTCTTTCTTTCTAATTAAATAATGAAATTTCGGAAACGATCCTCGAATCGGATCGATTCGACATCTCTGAACAATGTATTCGTTTATCCGTTTGCCCTCTGCTCGATATTTTGTACGCTCTTACAAAAAGTATTTACATTCTACGACATCGATACGAAGATAATATCTTGACTGGCTGATTTTAGTAAACGAGACGAAGCAAAGAAGAAACTAGAATTCAGAAATTAACAAACGTTCTTTTTCCTTTGCAAATGGTAAATCTACGATCTTCTTAGCGTAAATCGGTGGTTAAGTTGGTATTGTTCGTCGTTGAACATAGTAATCGTTTGTAACGTATCTAATACAGCGATCGATTTGAAAGAGGCAAAGAACGTAACAGAGCTACGGGGGAAGCTACGGTATCGACGTATTATCGGAAGGTTGCAGTGTGCAAAGTTTTCGCACACGACGAAAGTGTACGACGTGCTTTCTACGATTTTCTGTCGTTGCTGTGGCTTTGGTAGGAAAATGACGCTGTACACGTTAATATCTCGCGTATAATAAGACGGACGTTTTTTACCGGATCGGATTAAAGGTGAACATTTCGAGTAGAAGAAAGGTGCTGTTTCGAGCAATTACGAGATCGTGGAAACGGAAACGGAAACTGTGCATCGGTAAAGATGGCGGGAAAACTATTTAAAGGGGGAAATTAAAGAGGAAAGAGAAGAGAGAGTGGAAAGATGTTGTGCTTGGACATAAAGCTGGTGTCTCGTTTGCGAGGAGTCTCGTTGACGAGCGGCTCGTCGACGAACGTGTCGGCAGTCTCGTTGCCGGTGAGCTCGACCTCGTCGACGACCGTCGGCATAGAGAAGAAGAATTTCTCGAGCAAGCGAAGCAAAGGGGGAAGGGAGAGTTGCGCTGGAAATGGGAATTCGGTGACGGAAAGCGACAGCGACGAAGATACGTTGCCTGCTTCTCGGACGATCCAGAGGAACAGGTCGAGATCGGTTTGCGTACCTGCCTTGTCGTCTGCTGCTCGTTGCGCGCATCTTCACCGACGATCCAGCCATCATGCGTACGTTTCTTTAAACATGGTCTATTATCGTTGTGTCGGAAAACGGCTGAGCGATATGCGAGTTTGCGATACGATATAGCAGTTATAACGCGTGTCGTATAGTAACGCGCGCTATTTTATATATTCGATATATTGGCTCCGCTCTTGGCCACTTCCTCGCATATTTTGTTTGTATTTGTTTTAGGGTGTAAACCTCTGATTACTGCTTTGTAGCTTTTGTCAGATTTGGGTTGGTAAGTATGATACCCAGCGTTTCTTTCCTTTAGCGCTTTTGTCACTTTCCTATAGGTTTCTGGGGTATTAGTTTGTACTTTTACTTGATCCAGTTTGATCTGTTTAATGGTGTAGTTTTCTTTTCCTGCCGTGCTGTTTAGCAGGTCAATGAGGGGGTCTATTATTTTAGCGTCTATGTAGATTGGTGGTGGCTTGGGGGTGTGTTCTTGGTTTTTCTGTAGGGCCTGTGTCCATTTCTTCTGTCAGCGAGCAATTGAACTGACTGACTTTCCGCTCTCATGCAATTACGGAGGAAAGCTCGGTGTGGGTGTGGTTTTTTGAACGGAGAGACCGGATTCGTTGCTCACACTTTTCGTTAGTAAGGTGAGGGCGACGATCTGCGATGTCCATTGGTTCTAGTCAATGTTAATGAGAGATAAGAGGGAAAGGAACCCCCCTACCAATGTTGCTAGTTGGTGACATTGTTTAAGCGAAAACCCGGATTTTCTGTCAGGCGAATAACCGCATTTTTTGTTAGGTCACTACCCGCTTTCTCCGTAATTTTTAAGAGCACATAATAAACCCAAGAACTTTTCTAAATACCAGCCATAAACTGAACAACTTCTAGAATTTGAAAATCCTCCAGGACAAACAGATTAACTGAAAAACATGTGTTGAAACAATGAAGTTAGAAGTTAAAGGATTGTGGTGGGTCCTTAGATTTATTGAGGGCCTGAATGACGGTACGTGGACCGTTGGCTGTTCAGCAGCGAGGGATGGAGTGCAGATGTTTTACGCGACATAACACCAGGTATTGATAATACTATCGACCGTATGCGATCAATATTCAAGAATTTAAGTACAATATTGACGAAAATTTATATATGTCGGAGATGAAAGAACACCGGAGCCTTTGGAATTTTGGATAATCCCGCAACATTGTAACCTAGAGTCTACTATAGCTGTAACTGAACAATTGTAGTTATTCAATCCGATTGTAATTGTTCGAGATTGGTGATAGTGAGCTTGGGCTCGAGGCGACAGTCAGTTGCCGAACGTAGCCGCGGTCACGGGATGAACGCTTTGCCTAACAAAGGTATGGAGTAATTCTATAGCTCTCCTTAAAAGAAATATTCGTGGCGACACGCGACAGTAAACATTCCAACGGTTTCTGTCCCGTGGCTCGTCACACGCAGACCCTATTCTTCGAGTAAGATGATTGCCAGATGTCGATGCGTCTCCGCAGTACATGTTCGGCTAGCTCGAGGGCCCGTTATAAATCTTAAGGTTTAGTTAACTAAAGTCCTTCAAACAGACAAACAGTCTTTGTCCCAACTACGGGAAGATAGGGGAGACATATTTTTCAACGAGCGGCGTCTCCCACTAGCAACTTTCCTTCGAGAGCGGCTAGCATTTTTTTCTAACCACCGATATGGAGATTGACCAATTATCAGCAACGCCAATTTCCCTTACTTGATAAACGAAGGTTATCCTCGACGAATCCTCATGTCCTTAGACACACCCCATTATGGTTTTCCTCTGTGGCATCATCGGGACGGAAACTCATTCTTTCTTGCGATCTCATCGACGAAAAGAGTAACGCCTTACGGTCAGTGAATATTAGGCGTTTTATTAACAAAGAGTCCGACTTAGAGTTTGTGAGCGCGTACATTATTCATCCCGTTCACTTCCGGTCCCGCAGAACCATCGATCGACCTTCGCGCGGAAACATAAACGCGCTTCGTACTCGTATCTTTTGTTTGTAACTCGGCGATCATGCAACACGATATAATGCACCGAGCAAGGGAAAACAAAAATTATTATACGAAATTCCGTTCTTTGTCCGTTACAGAACGTGGATGCGCGTGATACTCTGGATGCGTCAATACCGTTAATTACGTATGTCCAGGCAACACGTTGCTACGTCTTTCAACAGACGCAAATTTATAATACGCTGATTTCTCGTGAAAAACGCTATCGCTTAAACGTTACCTCCAATTCGTCGTTAATTCGTTCCAAATCGCTTAATCTTAATACCTACTAAAAACTACCATGGTTACTTTGTAAATCGAGTATTGTAAATCACAGTGACCAAATATTTATCCAAGATGCGAAGAAATTTGCGATATCGTTCAAACACACACACGCACACACACACACAAAAACGTATAATATATCTTTATACGAGATTATTTATTAATCAGATACGAAAGGAGAAAAAAACATTGTTTCGGTTTTGTCATTTTCTACGGAAGATATTATCTTTAAATACAGTTTCAGAAAATATAGTTTTCGGACTGTGGCGGATAGGACGGACCGAATCGTACGATAAAAAGAAAATAACTTTCCTAACTACGCGTATATGCTAAATTTCATATTACCGATAAATTTCGTATTACCTTATTTCTTTTGCAATTACCGTTCAGTCCTTGAACATATTCCAGAAATACTCATGATACAAGTCTTTTCTTTCCTTCGTAACGTAATATGCATCATATACCGTAAGAACTATTCGCTAAATGAAGCGAGAAAGCGAGAAAGCGACAAGAAACATTGTAAAACATACTACGACCGACTATTTTTCTATTTAATTTTCTAGCTAATTTTCTATGCTTTTTATTAATTAATTAATAAATTTTCGCTCGCGCGTTGAATTTCGCATAAAGCTATGCGACTCGGGGGAAAATTTCATTTTATTTCTATATAAATTACCAATTTTATACATAATTTTGTTCGCATAAAATTTAATTCTATTTTCGTTACGTTACGTTACGTTACGTAAAGTTAGATTATACACTTGAAATCTCAAGTATACGATCTTGTATATATTTTTCATACTACTAACTTGTGACTCGTAAAGTTTTTAAAAACATCTGTTCGACGAACGGACGACATTGCTTCGTACAGCGGTAACTACTAGTCGGTAGGATATCGTGGAAGAGTGGAAATTTTGGTGTAACCAACGAGCGGGAGAACGGGAAGAATTAAACCGTAGGAAAATGAAGCGTCACGCGGCTATATCGGCCTCTTCTCGGATGTTCGCAAAGGCCACGACGATGGTAGTTACAACTATGGCTGCGACGCCGACGGTAAGGTCAAGGCCCTCTGCAACCGCCCTACCCAACTCCCATGCAGCTTCGTGGTCACGTGACGCGACTCAAGGTCTTTTCTCCCTACTTTAACCACGCCATCCACCACGATGCACCAGGATTGCACTTTTTTTCGTATATTTGGACGAACGCAGTCTCATAACGTTTTACCTTTATCGAGAACTTGAGAAAACGTTCTCGTTCCTGTCACTCTCTCTCTCTCTCTCTCTCTATTTTCCAGCCTATTTTCCAAGTTCTCCGTTTCGCTTCTATCCGCAGACTTCGAAACTTGTCCTTTGTCCCAACACTCTACATACAATGTTCATATATTTTTCTTCTAATATAAATTTTTCTTTTATTAGCGAAGCGAATATAGCGATATAGAAGAATATAGCGAAGACTTTGTATAATAAAACGCAACGAACCAACGAGAACGGGTATATATTTTATCAGATATATCATACGTATTACGCATATTATCGATATGGTATCGGATATCGTATAGTTTCGATTCGTAAATATCGATATATATATATCAAGATATAAGAATGGCAGTTAATTAGTCAAGTGGTTAAAACACGTCGTTTTTTACCTTAGTCCGATTATCTGCGTACATGTTTTAATTTGGCGACGAAGAATTATTATTCTCTCACGGAATGGACAATTTTTCATTCGGATGTGTCTTTTCGGGGGTATTTTGGGTCGCTAAAGCCGTAAACGAGGATCGCTGTTCACGGAAATGGACGGTTATGAAAATTCGGCCTTACGAACGTTTGGCGGAAAAAGATGCCAACTGCAGAACCGCCAACACCGTGATCATACAGAGAGGTAAACGGTAAGCAGCAGAAGGAGCGACGATACAGTCAACGCCACCGTTTCACATGCCAATTTTGCCGCTTAGCGTTCGCCGCTCAGCGTCCGCCGCTCAGAGAGCGGCATGATCGCGTCCTTAGCCAGCCGCCTCGTTCTAATCGAATATTTTATACGGTAAAAGCGGTATAATATTATTAACAGTACTACTATTTCACTTGCAGATTGATTTTCCGTACGCAATTATTTATAAATCCTTGATACAAGTTATCGTTACGTTGCACAGTATCGCACAATTTACCATTCTACTGGAAAAATGATCCTTGAAAAATGTTTCGTATAGTTACGCATTCTTCAAAAACCATCCGTATATGTACATGTATTTTATGTGTACAGTGTACAGTGTACAGTGTATAGACATACAAACGATGCAAATTTTCCTATATGATAATTAACAAAAGGAAATAAAATTATTTTTGTATACTTGTTATTATTATTTTTATATATAACTATATACTTCGATATACCATAAAATCCTTGAATTTTGAATTTAACGTTATTTATAACTGGACGATAGTAAGTAAACGATAGTAAAAGCTTTAGTAAAAAAAAGTAACTTTAATACGTTCAAGTGGAACGAATAACGTTGCTGAATCGTCCTATAGCGTAATTACGACGTTCATATTTCATCTACGGTTGTAAATATACAAAGATTCGTTATCGATCGAGTGTATCGATTATCAGTATTCCACAGGTACCTACTCCGTTCTCTTTATGCGAATTATAAACGTGTATTAAAAAGTACGTTAGTTTCTCGAACTCTGCCGATTCACTTGTCCATTTGGTAATAGAATAAAGCTTTGGAAAAAAAGTAAGCTTCTGGCTATACTTTCTGTCGCTAATTTGAAAAATTCATCGGTGTTTTTATATCCGAGAATCGATTTTCGATTACAGGGCAAACAAAATTTTGCCCCTAATCGGCACGATTATGTAATCGTAGCACGATCGACAAGGGTCTGTATGATTCGCGATGAACGAATAGAAACGATAATAAAAGGGAATAAATCGATAATACAAAAGAGAATTTCTTTTCATACAACGCTTCGTTCGCCATAAAATCGAATTTGAAAATATAAAAAGTGGAAATTGGGAAAAGTTAGGAAATCGCATAATTACGGTATTTTCGATTTGCTTATCGATCGATGTTAGGTTCATGCCTAGATAAAAGATACGAGGATGGCAGGTGACGCGGAAGAGGGATCGATGACTTTAAGAGTACACGACGCCGGCTCTATTTCGAGCGGGTCGTACATATGTATATACCGTAGGCCCCGATTAAGATTCAGAATGACCATGAAAGAAGCAAGTACGACGAGCCACGTTTGTTTTCCTATTACATTAGTCTTGTCAATGCTGATAATACGCGGGCCAAGTAAGACGTTATCGTTGAGCACATCCACCGTTCGTTCCACGTCCAGACCTTTCGTTAGAGATTATCGTTAACGTTTCGCGTCGTTTTAACGTTACGCTGCAGAATGATTTTCATAACTTACAGAATGACGCAAAGACAGTGTCGGACTAAAGCTTCCGCAGGCCTCCTTCGTAGAAACATTCTTTAAATGGTCTTTGAAATATAAACAAAAATGTTTAGTTTAGTTTTCCCTCAAATGTATCTTTTTAAAGGGTAAATTTAAAAAAAAGGTAAAGAAAAAAGGGTTACAACCTCCTCCCGTACCTCTTCTCTTAATCGACGCTGGCGCGAACAAAAGTTAATTTACGTTCGAGCGACTGAAACGCGTCTTCTTTCGTAAATGCTACGTTACTTATTATTAACATTTGCAACAAATGCAACTTATTATTAACATTGATTCTCTTATAATCGTTAAAAACTATCGGATTAATTGGTTGGGTCCAAGAGACAAATTTTAATTACCAAAAAAAACGCCATGTTTCGCGGAAATGCGTATCGGCGACGTAATATCTCCCTCTCTAAACGGACATCAAAGAAGGATATACGTGCGCAACGAGTTACGAAGTGCATAAATCAGACAAACTGTCAAACTCAAATTTATATAAAACGAACGAATGCGTTCGTCCCGTGAACAAAAATGAATACAAAAATGAATAAAAAAATTAATACAAAAATTACGTACACAGAACGCATATAACTTTTTTCACATATTTTTTTCTGCCATGTCAAAGTAAAAAGAATTGACGTATTCGAAACGTACGCTTCTTTAAGCAAATGTCGGTACAAACGGTATCGCACAATGCAATCCTTTGTAATCCTATGTAATCCTTTTTCTAATTCACCTACGTATTTTTCTGTTACGTCAAAATAACAAAATATCGGCGTATCTAAATTAAAGTTACTTTATCAGATTGTATGGTAAAGTTACCGAGAGACTTACTACGAGAGAATCGCTAGACTCGGTTGCTAGGAAACAACATTTTATAAATTT
>NW_022885194.1:0-23629 GCF_011952205.1 Bombus bifarius | reverse complement strand
AAAGCGATAACAGAAGAACATTATTGTATCGATAAAAATCATGCTTTTTTCAAAGAAATATGTAACTCGTATTTTTTTTAAAGCAACCCTCATAACGTATTGAATATGTAAGGAAATTCGAGGATTTGGGAATACAAATTATTGACTATATTTCCCATACAACAGTTATACACCTATATTCCTCTCTAAGAACGTCTTGCACGCACGCTGGTTGCCAACCGACTAGCCTAGATTCTTCTAACATCTGGCAACAGTCTTTTGTCTCCACTGAGTCCTTGACGCCCTCTAACCCTTACACACACACTCTCATGTACAGTGTAAATGTATCACTTCCCTAACACGCCTCCTTACATTTATACTGTACACTTAATTTTATTTACATACTTGTCGAATTAACAAAATATTTGACATTTATCGCTTTCTTTACATTTCTCTTATTTTACATTCATCCATGACCTAAACCTTTCAAATTTCTCTCTACACAGTGCCTTCGTAAAAATATCCGCAGTGTTTTCTTCTGTACTTACTTTTATTATGTTTATCTTATTTTCCTTTACGTAGTCGTGAACGTAGTGGTAATGAACTTCGATGTGTTTAGAATTTTTTGTAAAAATTCCGTATTTTGCTATACTCATTACTCCAGAGTTATCCTCATAGATTTTTACAGGGTTATCGTCTACATTTACATCGAAGATTTTCATTAGTTCTCTGATAGTCATTACTTCGCTCACCGCTTCCGATAGAGCTACATACTCTGCATACGTCGAGGCTTTTGTCACACACCTTTGTTTTTTAGACTTCCATCCAATTACATTTCCATACAATCTAATTACATACCCAGGAGTCGATTTCCTATCTATATGATCTCCTGCCCAATCAGCGTCCACATAACAATCTGTCGTTTCGCATTTTTCATTTCTTTTATAATGTAGCCCTAAATCTCTAGTCCGGTACAAATATTTCAATATTCGCAAGGCATATTTAAAATGTGTCTCGTTACAACAATCTTGAAATCTACTCAGATAATTCACACTATAACTTATATCGGTCTGGTATTTACACTAATATACAGCAATGCGCCAATTAAATTCTTGTAACCAATGTCCTCTCTATTTATCTCAGCTTTTTCAATTTTTAAGTTGGTCTCCATAGGTGTACAGTACAATTTGCTGTTATGTAATTTATATTTGTTTGCTAATGATTCTATGTATTTCTTTTGGCTTAATCTCATTTCATTTTTTAAATAATCATACTCTATATTTATTCCAAGATATTCTTTTACTTCACCTAAATCTTTCATTTCAAATTTATCAGTTAATAATTTTTTTTACACTTTGTATCTTCCCTTTGTTTTTACTACAAATCAACAAATCGTCTACGTATATTAACAAATAAACAACATTTTCTCCCTCTCCATAAGTATATAGGCACAGCTCTATATTGATCTTTTTAAAACCTAATCTCGTCACATACTTATCAAAACACTCATACCAGTCCCTCGGACTTTCTTTTAACCCATAAAGCGCTTTCGATAATTTACAAACTCTATTCGTTCCGTCCGCATATCCCTTTGGTTGATTTACACATACCTCCGAGGTTACTTCACCATTTAAAAAGGCAGTTTCTACATCCATTTGCTCAATTATTAATCCATTTTGACAACAATATGATAGCAATATCTTAAAGGTCTGATTACTCGCCACTGGAGAATATATGTCATCGGCTACGTTTCTTTGTTGAAATCCCCTTACCACTAATCTAGCCTTATACCTGTCCTCTGATTTTTTTCGTGTAAACCCATTTTACATCTAATACTTCTTTGCCTTTTACCCTTTCTACCAATTTCCAAGTTTTATTCTTATAGAGACATTCTATTTCCTTATCCATAGCCTGTTTCCAAACTTCATTATTTTCGCAACCAATCGCCTCCTCAAATGTACGAGGGATATCTACTTTACAATAATTTGCATGAATCTCGCAAATATTTTCCTTTTCTGGATACCTTACTGGAGTTTTCTTAATACCTGTAGATCTCCTAGGAGTGTTTGAGCTTTCAATACTACTATTATTTTCATCTTTCCTACCTTCTAACTCTTCCTTATCCATACCATCCAATGAATAGTTATCTTCGCTATCATTTCTATCTGCCTCTAATGAATTTTCCTCAAAACCGATACATTTAATGTCTGTCTCAATGACCTCTACATGTCTAGCTATTGTTATTTTTCCACCTAATAAGACTCTGTATCCTACTTCACTATATCCTAATAGAATTCCCATATCTGCCTTCTTGTCCCATTTGGAAACTCTTTTTTGTTCTGGCCTTCTTACAAAAACTTTACTTCCATATAGATGTAGATTTTTAACACTTGGTTTTCTCCCGAAGAATATTTCGAAAGGTGTCTTTCTTTCTATAGTATTCGCTAATATTCGATTTTTCAAGTATGCCGCTGTACAAACTATTTCCGGCCAGTACCATTTATGTACTTTCGCTTCCGCTAACAAGCAACGCGCCATGTCCATCACTGTTCTATTATACCTTTCCGCTGTCCCGTTTAATTCATGTACGTATGTTGGGCAATTATTTATTCTTATACCTTTATCCCTAGCAAACTTATAAATTCGATTATTTAAATATTCTTTACCATTATCGCATCTTAATATTTTTAACCTCTTGCCCGTTAAATTTTCGGCTTCATTTACGAACTGTACTAAAGAATCAAAGACCTCATCTTTTGATTTTATACAATAGATCCTAGCTATTTTACTATAATCATCGATAAATGAAATGAAATATTTTTCTCCATTGAATCCGGTGGTCTTAAAGTGACCACATACGTCCGTATGAATAATTTCCATTATTTCCCTAGCCTTAGTTCGATTATTTTTGAAAGGTAAGTTATGCATTTTGCTTTCTATACACACCCTACATTTCAAAAGTTCCTTTTCAAATTCATTCGGTATGCCAGTCACTAGCTGCTCTATACCCAAAATCTCTAAATATTTAAAATTTACGTGTCCTAGCATCCTATGCCATCTTTCCTTTTTACTCATACCACTACGTTCGGCGCTGTTTACTAAGTGCTTCTTCCCTTTCAATATACTTTTTATTCTATATGTCCCATTTTCTTTGAACGCTACAGCTGTAAGTTTATTATCCTCATCTATTACTTTCGCAATATTTCCTTTGGAAATAACCGTATTCTTATTGTCTGTTAGTTTACCTAAACTAATCAAATTTGCGGACATTTCTTTCGCGTAAAATACTTTCTTCATATTTATTTCATTTTGTATTCCGAATGCTTCAAAATAACTTATAACATTCCCAACTTTTGTCGCTTTTATCGGTCTATTATCGCCTAAATATATATTTACCGGTTCTTTTAGGTCGATAGATTTATCGAAATAATTTATATTATTAATTATGTGATCAGTACAACCGCTATCTAATAGCCACACTATTTCGTTCTTACTTATCTCATTCGTCTCACTGCTGTTTGCTGCGTGCGCCGTTGCTATCCATATGCCTGCTCTTGAGTTTCCATGCTCGCCCATGCCGGTTGTTGATTGACGATGAAAGTTTCCACGTCCTCTGCTCGTATTGCCTTTGTTCCCTCTTCCTCTGTTTCGACCACGTGTTGGCCCATGCCAATAGCCGTTACTGCTTTCCGCTTGGACGCCATTTTGACACTCTCTCGCAAAGTGTCCTAATCTTCCATATCTGAAGCATCCTTCCTTTTTTGCAGAAAAGGCGTTGGTTTGCCTTTCTCCTCGATTGGATTTATTTTTCTTCTCTGCTACCTCTATTTTATTTTTTACATACGCTACCGTTTGATCCTCTTCTTTCAATGCGTCTATTATGTCCGCTATGTAGCTGTATTCTTCGGGTAACGTATTCAGCATGTAATTCAGCTTTTCCCTCTCACTTACTTGTGCGCCCGCACTTTTTAATTCATTGATTAATTTTTCGAAATCGTTAAAGAATGATGCTGAATCACTGTAGTTCTCCAGTCTTATGTTTTCCAATCTCCTTCTGCATACGATCTGCAGAGCCGTCGACTCTTTCAAGTACATTTCATCGAACCTTTTTATTATATCATACGCCGTTTTTCCTTCCCTAACATACTCCAATTGTCTGTTCGATATTGCACTATAAATTATAATAATCGCCTTCAAATCCTTTTTGTCCCAGTCTTCATCGTCTCTTTCGTTCTTCATTCTAGTTGTAACAACCTCGCATTCCTTATATTTGAGAAACATCGTGATTCTTTGCTTCCACATTCCATAATCCTCACCATCGAATATAGGTATCATGATTTCCGATCTCTCCATTTTAATTGATTCCTTTTTTTTTCTTTTCTTACTCAAGCGTTCCTACGTGCTCGAAGTATATTTTTTCCTCTGAAAGTTTTTTTTTTTCTTTACTGAAAACTCACTCGCAAGATCGTAACCACGCACTAAATATCTTGCAAAACTAGTAACCACGCTCTGCTACCATGTTAAGGAAATTCGAGGATTTGGGAATACAAATTATTGACGATATTTCCCACACAACAGTTATACATCTATATTCCACTCTGAAGAACGTCTTGCACGCACGCTGGTCGCCAACCGACTATTCTAGATTCTTCTAACATCTGGCAACAGTCTTTTGTCTCCACTAAGTCCTTGACGCCCTCTAACCCTTACACACACACTCTCATGTACAGTGTAAATGTATCACTTCCCTAACAGAATAAAATAATCATACATTTTTTTTTGTTCCACATTTGTAAAATACGATATTATCAAGATCACCAAGCAGGTAATCTTCAATTCTTAATTAATATAATAAAAAACATAATTAATGATTGTTTGATGGTTTTATTATTATCTCTATAATACAAAAGCACAACATCGTGTCAACAGTTTATATAGTTCGTATGTTTCTGTAGGAATACACAAATAATAGTTCTCTATCACAACGTAATCTAAAGGGAAAACCCTAACTAAATGACAAAAATATCGGTAATAACTGGAACTAATGAATGTTAAAAGCAATCAGTATATTCCATACAAACTTCCATCAACACGATTCGTTCTTCATTCTCTCAACACACTAAGACCGCAATCTTTAAACGCTTATAAAACCATAAGCAATCGTGAAGTTTAGAATTCGCTAACTGGGCGTCTCTCAATCCAGTGTTTGATCTTGGGCAGAAGGAGGACCTTTTTCTCCAGCAGCTTCAGATTCTCGTAATTCTCGATCAGATCAGACTTGTACATAAAGTTCAAATAATCGAGCAGAGCAACGAATGTTAAATCAGCCCAAGAGAGAGTACCATCGTAGAAGTAGCCGTCATTTTCCTTCACTTGCTGGTCCAAACGTTCTAAAATGAACGGCAGCGTCTCTTCAGCAGCCTTGCGTTTTGCAGCTTTGACCTTCTCGTCCTCCTCATAGTGGAAGGCGGCAATTTCTGAAAATTTGTTTTCAGTTAAATACTATTCGCTAATGTTATACTAATTTGAATACAGTGTTGTGCGAAATTTAAATGATACTGAAGATAGAATTACAATCCTTTTTAATCCTTTGTCTTGTATTGTTGACATACGTGTATCGTTCGATTAAATCAAATATTAAATCGGATTTCAAGTAATAAATACCTGAACAGATATGTACTATCTGTTATCAAGATTCTCATATGATTTGAGGTGGTATGGTGATAGGTGCGTAAGGAACTACTCTTGGTGTTTTTAACGAATAACAGTTTATTAGGACTGATCAACAATCAGAGTTAACAATTAACGATCAACAATAACATTTAACGGACAACAGGTAACAACTAACAAATAACGATAGACACCGAGATGTCGTTCGTCGCGTTGCTATCGAAAAGGGCCGAGGAGTTACACTTCTAATGACGCAAGCCAGACTGACTCTGCATTTTGTTTTTCTTCGCGCAGACCTTCCCTTCGTAGCCCATCGATATCCCCACTCGCGTGCATTCATAAGATGTGTCGCCTGTGCTGGCACGAGTATGCTCTTCCGAGAATTCGGCGGAAAGAGTGTGAGGATATCGATGACAGATTGGGCACATCGGTGTTGCGCTTTGGTGGCGTCGCGCTTTGTATCTGGAGCCGTTGAAAAGTTCCGTGGCCCGTGCCGCCACAGATTTATGCAAAACAGTACTGGATACTCACTATGACGAATATCATGAATAGTATCAACAGTGGCATCAATATGAAGATTTGCCCAGTCAGTCTTTCCAGTTAAGTCATATTGTTTGGCTAAGTAACGGCAAATAGCTGTAGACTGAGCAACCTTCCTTCTATCAGCTACGAGCATAGGAAGCAGGCCATAAGGAGTCACTAAAAACATACAACTAATAGAATCAAAGATTCTATCGAACAAACAGATTATGATGCTTCTTAAATATCTAGCTTCCTGTTATCTGTTTTGGAAAGATATAATTTAATTTATTGATAATTTATCAGCAAACGAAGGGCATTGTCTCCTTAACAATACCTATTGTTCTCCCACATATCTTATAGAGCAGTTCTCTGTGGAGTGCCGAAGCGTGCAGACGTGTCTCTAGTGCCCAGCGTAGTCCGAAAACAACACGTGTCGCCCAACCGTCGAAAGTGAACACAGCTAAGTGTCCCTTACGCTTTAGGGAGAAGAAAATCCCACGCACCTAACCCCAACCGAATACTAGCCTCACAGCCTCACGACTAGTTGTTCATTCCGAATTAACTAGCTCGATGATGGCCCAACAACCGCGACCAGGCTCTCCGGAGCAGACTCGCAGCTACCCCGAGCTAGCCCCCCCCCCCGTGGCAGAAGTGTAGCAGAACTCACCGCTCTAACGACGCTAATACTACAAAGAAAAGGAAAATAGAAACAGCAACGCAAATAAACACACACAACAGATTCGCCGTATTGGAATCCTCAAACGACGCCATGGAAATCGTAGAAGCGCCACCAAACCAACACTCACAGAGAATCCCCCCTCCCCCACCAATATTTGTGGACGACGTCATTGACATACAGACAATGACCAGGTCCCTAGAGAGAGATACCAGCAAGGAGGAATATAACCTTAAGATAAGCAACAATAGAGTAAAAATACTGCCGACGAACCCAGAAGCTTACAGAAAACTCACCAAGACACTCAGGACCCTGAACGCCAACTTCCACACCTACCAACTCAAACAGGAAAGGCCTTTCCGTGTGGTCCTACGAAACATACACCACTCAGCAGACATAGACGAACTCAAATACGAACTCTCAAAACTCGGCCACGAAGTCATCAACGTAAGTAATATAAGGCATAGAGTCTCGAAAGACCCGTTATCCTTATTCTTCCTAGACATTAAACAAAAGCCGAAAAATAAGGAAATCTACAACATCAGTCGCCTAATGAACGCGATAGTAAAGATCGAACCACCGCTCGTGAAAAAAGAAATAGTGCAATGCAAAAGGTGCCAAAGGTACGGTCATACGCAGAAATACTGCAACCATACTTTCCGCTGCGTTAAATGCGCAGGCACTCACTCCACTGACCAGTGCGCCAAATCACCGGAAACCCCAGCGAAATGCATCCACTGCCAAGGGGACCACCCTGCCAACTACAAAGACTGCCCAGCATATAAAACACTATACACGAACAGGTACCCTAAGCTCAGAGCAAAAGAGGTATCCAACCAAACACCCAGCCCGCCGAAATTCACGACTACCCCAACCCCCTCAACCAACCAAACACCCAGTCCTACCAAATTCCTCTCCCCCTCAACCTCCTATGCACAAGCAGTACAAGGCATCCAAAATAACCCGAACAGCCAAAGGAACCTTCCCCAAAACAGTGTCCCCAACCCACCTACCACAGACAACTCCTCAAGGCTTGAAAAGCTAATAGAGAAACAATCAGAGCAAATAAATCACTTGCTATCGCTACTAACACTCATCGTGGAAAAATTAGCACGCCCCGGCTCAAAATAAAACCAAGGCGCATAGCACTCTGGAACGCCAACGGTCTAGCGCAACACAAACTTGAACTAGAACTCTTCTTAAAACACCAGCAAATCGACGTAATGCTCGTATCGGAAACCCACTTCACCGTCAAGAGCTACCTGAAAATAAATGGTTACAAATTCTACCATACCCAACACCCCAGCGGAAAGGCCCACGGTGGCACCGGAATAATAATCAAAGCAAGTATTAAGCACTACGAACTTCCATCATTCCAGAAAGACTACCTCCAAGCAACAAACGTAGCAATAGAAGACTGTCATGGCTCAATCACCACCTCAGCAGTATACTGCCCTCCCAGACACTCCATCGCCAAAGAAGACTTTGATAACTTCCTGGACACCCTGGGCAATAGATTCATAGTTGGAGGAGACTATAACGCCAAGCACACCAAATGGGGCAGCAGACTGGTTACAGCAAGAGGCAAAAACCTCTTAAACAGCATAATAAACAACAACCTCAACTACCTCACCACATACGAACACACATACTGGCCAACTGACACCAACAAAATACCCGACCTTCTCGACTTCTTCATAACTAAAAATATCCCATCAAGACACGTCCAGATCAACTCCTCGGCTGATCTCTCCTCTGATCATTCTCCCGTGATAGCAACAGTCAGTTCAACAATCATCGAGAATACACCTAACGGCTCCATTCACATCCAACACACCAACTGGCAGCTCTTCAGAGAAGTCTTTACACACTCAACCTCAGCCTTCACCCCACTAAAAACAAAGGAAGATATCGAAGCAGCCACGGAATACTTAAACACGAGCATAATAAACGCAATCCGCCTCACCACACCGACAAAGGCATCTAACAGCAAACAAGAATATCCCCAATACATACTAAAAAAAATAGCAGAAAAACGTAGACTAAGAAGAGTATGGCAGACCCATAGAACACCGGAGGACAAACGCAAACTTAACAACGCAACTAGGAAGCTATCCAGAACCTTAAAAATCTATAAAAACGACTGCTTCCATAAATACCTCGCCAGCTTATCCCCCACAGCCGACGCCAACTACTCACTATGGAAGGCCTCCAGGAAACTCACACGCCCCCCACAAATAATCCCACCTATCCGCCGTCCGCAAGGTGGATGGGCGCGAAGCCCTACAGAAAAAGCCGATCTGTTTGCTAAACACTTGTCAAAAGTATTCAAACCCCATTCCCCCAAAGCCGCCGCGGACGTTACCGAATACCTGCACACCCCCTTCCAAATGTCCCCTCCTATCGAACCCTTCTCCTCTGCAGAGACTATAGAAACAATCAGTCGCCTAAACCCCAAGAAAGCAGCAGGACACGACCTAATAAGCAATAAAGCAATCAAGGAACTTCCCACAAAAGGGATAGCACTCATCACATCGATTTTTAATGCTATCCTTCGCCTGGAACACTATCCTAAGGCCTGGAAAATCTCATTGATTACCCTCATCCCTAAACCCGGTAAACCGATATACGAAACCTGCTCCTATCGCCCAATCAGTCTTTTACCTACCCTGTCCAAACTATTCGAGAAGATGCTCACGAACCGACTCCTTCCAATCCTAGAGAACTTGAAAACACTCCCAGATCACCAATTCGGCTTCCGAAAACATCATTCTACAGTAGAGCAAATCCACCGCTTAACTCATACGATCAGCCAAACACTTGAAAAGAAAAAATATTGCTCAGCGGTTTTCCTAGACATCCAACAGGCATTCGACAAAGTATGGCATGAAGGGCTACTATACAAGATTAAAAAGATCCTACCTCACCCCTACTACTCCATCCTAAAATCTCACCTAACCAATAGACAATTCATGGTTAAATGCCTAGACGCCACTTCCGCAACATTCCCAATAGAAGCCGGCATACCCCAAGGTAGTGTCCTCGGACCCATACTGTACTCCATCTACACTGCCGACCTACCCATATCAAACGATATAACAATAGCGACATTTGCAGACGACACAGCGCTATTAGCTACCCACGCAGACCCGGTAATAGCCTCATCCACTCTCCAGCGAAGTTTCGACTCCATGGAAAAGTGGTTTCACAAATGGGGCTTCAAAGTCAACGAAAAGAAATCCTCACATGTAACCTTCACGCTCCGAAAACAAACCTGCCCCCAGGTCACCATCAACAATGCAACAATCCCTAGCAGGAACACAGTCCGATACCTGGGCATGACCCTGGACAGGAGACTAACGTGGAAGACACACATCTCAGATAAAACGAAGCAACTAAAGGACAAACTAAAAAAACTCTATTGGCTCACGGGCCGACGCTCCAAACTAAACATACAGAATAAAATTACCCTCTACAAGACCGTAATAAAACCTGTCTGGACCTACGGAATCCAACTATGGGGAACAGCAAGCAACTCCAACATTGAAATACTCCAACGCTTTCAATCGAAAACGCTAAGATCCCTAATTGACGCACCTTGGTATGTAACCAATGAAACAATACACCGCGACCTCAAGATACCCACCGTCAAAGAGGAAATAGCAAAATATAGCGACAGATATAGCAAAAGAATCAACAAACACCGAAACCCCCTAATCACTGGACTACTCGATACGACGGACCAGATTCGCAGGCTGAAGAGGCACTACCCGCTAGACCTAAACGTTAGATTCATTTAATTATCCAAATTAAGCATTTGCACCTACTTATAATACTTATAAATTATACCTATCTATAATAAGTATTAACTTATTGTAAATAAACAGTCATGTCAGTGCGCTACGCCAGAAAAATTACTGAAAATTCTCAACGCGAGAATTGATTGTAATTTCAACAAATAAATAAAAAAAAAATCTTATAGAGCAATGGAGAGTAAACAATAATCTCTGTTATACTCTGCATAATTGTGTTCTACTTTATTTAGCTACTTTAGTTAAATTAGGAAAGATGAGATTTAAGAAACAGAACTTCTTTAAATTTTAAGCTTACAGGGCTTTATTTCTGGCCAGACGTCCTTTTTGATACGTTCATCTTCAAATGGAAAACTAGCATAGCTGAAGAAGAACGGATTGGTTCTGCCAATGCCGTAACTGGGAAGTAAGTCAATTTATAGAGCGGCATCTTCCTGGAAGTATAATATATACAAAGTAAAAACGAAGAATCATTGATGACAAGAATTATATTACTACAAATTATGAAGTATAAGACAATTTAAGTAAAAAGCATCAACTACTAACTACTCGCATAGCTATTTGTATCTTTATATTTTAATATAGCTTAGATATAAAAAGAATATTATTTTTGGATGTAATAATGTATAAACTTGCGCCAAATATTATAACAAAATATTGCACTTTCTATTTAAGTAGGATAGACATATTACCGGCAGCATATCTTTTTTCTATAGCAATGAAATTGTTTATAAAAAAGTTTATAAGAAAACTATCAATTAATGCAAACAACGCACTTCAAAATATTAATTACATTCGCGCGATTCGTTATCTCTAGTATTAATTTAACCATATGGTTCTATACACCCAAGACCCTCTAACAGTAATTTAGTACCATTACTAGTCGTATGTACAATGTATGTTTGTATGCAACTTTCGTAACTACAAAACATTCAGCAGTGATTATATATTCTTCCAAACATAAGAAACATTTTCTAATTGCATATTTAAATTTATCGATCAATTATGAACATATGATAACATTTATTTCTTTCAACTACTAATTTTCAAATCCTCTGCTGTTCCGTTAATTGAACGACGCGCCGACTTTTCGTACAAGTATCTTGTATCCTATCTGTATTTCTGTTATCAATAAAGAAGAAACATTTTCTAATTGTATATTTAAATTTATCGATCAATTATGAACATGTAATAACATTTATTTCTTTCAACTACTAATTTTTAAATCATCTGCTGTTCGGTTAATTGAAGGATGTCGGCTTTCTGTAGAAGTATTTCATATTTATTATTTAATTATGAATAAGGAAAAAACATACAAAATATAGTTTTTAAACGGTTTATTATTTATAAAGAGAAACTTTGACTCAGGATATATATACTATATATATACTATTTACTTACAATTTTTTTTTTAAGACTTCAAAGTCGAAACAAGCACAGGAAATTTCCAAGCCGGTTAACAGAAACTTGAATGAGACAAAAATAACCTTTAGATCTCTATATGTTCTTCTTCCCCCCTGTTGCTTCCACGTAACTCTTATCCTATTGGTGGAGCTGTGCTGATATGTGAAATTATGACTACATAAAAACATTCGGAAAGACTCATTGAATGATTTTATAGTTTAAGGTTAATAAATTTCCATAAATTAAAGTTGAAAATTTATGAGAACATGTTTTCTGTAACAAAACTTAGTAAAAACAAACTAGTAAGGTTTATAGATTCTTTAATGATTATGTATGTATTCATAAACTAATTCGATAAACATCGTTCGATAAAACGACGAACAACACACAACATTGAAGCGCGAAATTTCAAATTCAATGAAAGATAAATAACAAATATTGCGAACAAATGATATTAAATTTACAATAATCTCATGTAAGAAAAAATAAAAGGGATAAAAGTAGTACAGAAGATAGAAAAATCTATAAAACTGGTGGCTGGGAAATAGAAAATATATAAATTTATGTTATTAGAGTTTAGTACTTCTGTCGATCAATGTGTTACGACCGTTCGCGGAGAGACGCAGTCGCAGTAGCGAGAGGCGTAAATTCTCGCTACGATTCGGTGAATCGACGCCGCGAAGTAGTCGTTCCCCTGTTTCGGTTAAGATAAGAGGTGGTTAAATGAATATGACACAGTATAGTAAGTTATATTTCACCGTTTATTCCAACAACTTATAACGAAGGCAGTTACGCTGGTGCGTATGTACGAGATTTTTTTTTTTTTTATTTATTTGTTGAAATTACAATCAATTCTCGCGTTGAGAATATGTACGAGATGAATGAGTGACTGATCTGTGGGTGTGTCCTACCCGGTGGAAGGATATTGACCGTTCGAAGGATGTGAAATCAGAACTGTCTTGGGGGACGATGCTGTCTCGGAGGAAAGCTAAGGATGGGTGTGTCTAGCGCACGGGACCATCGGATTTGTTGGTGACGATTTTAGTTAGGAGAGTGAAGGAAGTGGCTTCGTTGTTAATTGGTTAACGAAGGGTCTTAACCGCCCTCGAGAGAAAGTGGTTAGTGGGAGGAAAGTTGCAGCATACGTGAGAAAAACTAACTTTCCCTTGTCCAGTCGGGGTAGACAATAGTCTTTAGAAATTCTTCGGAAACAGACGTTTGTTTGGTTTGAAGGACCTTTTCTAGGAAATCTATGAGATTTATGGAAGGTACTTGAAACTATGGAGGATACGCTGCGAGTATCCGGTGACATCTGGTTGCCATATTGCTCGCGGTGCGACGTAACAAAATGGAATAGAAAGATTATACCACAGACGAAATTATACTTTATACTTTATTATACTTTATACTTTATTATTACATTACATCAATTGACATCTTTGGAATTACAACGATTCGATACACATTTTAACTAAATATTTTTCAATGAAACACGTATTATTAAACAACATAATCATACTAAATTAATTTAATGTGACTATTTATTATTATTATATAATAACACAGTGATGAAAGAAATAAACTGGTCAAGTAATCTAAGGAACGATAATACGTATCTATGTCAGTGACGGTGAGAAAAATTCAGATATCTGTACTTAAGTGATTACACTTATAAGTATCATTATATATTATATAAATATGATATTTCGAATGGTATCATTTATCACTCATTAAACAAGAGTGTCATATCCAGAGAAATGATTTTACATATCTTAATCTTTGCTTTGATTACGATAGTAATAATTTCTATCAAACTTGATGAGGAAGATACATGAATAATTATCTTAAAGGTGAAAATCTTGGCAAATTCATTTGTACATAAACTAACAGGAATGAATTTTAAAGATACACTCTGCTCTCAACAATTAAAGCTGTCTTGTCGCAACAAAGTTTCAATAATTTTTTATGGACAACATGGCCCAGTTTGCACAAAGACTAAAAATTTTAACATTAAATTTGGATAAAAAATCTTACGGTAGAAGGAATGATATATCCTTCATTTTCGCCAATAATCTGGTCGAATTTAGTCAAGTAAAATGGTATTGTTTCGTTCAAAAGTTGATTCTTCCTCGCTTCCTTCTTTTCAGGATTCTCCTCCATGCGATAGTAGCAGATAGCTGAAACCAACCGTTACGTTCATTTGTGTTTTTCCCCCCAAACGAAGAGAAAATAAGTTGTGAAAGAAGGAGTAGCCTCTCATAGTTCCTACAATTTCTTCATTCTCTTTGCTTTCTTCAATATTGCCTCAACAAGTTCCTGTGGTTCACGATACTTGAAATATATACAATGTTACCAGCGTGGAAATTGTCTTGGAAACTTGGAAAATCTTTCAAGAGGAACAACATTGCTAACTGAGATTCGAGAAAGGAAAGGTAAGTAAATTCTTGCTTCTACTTAGAGCTTTTTTATTTACTTCTGACGAGTAAAGTACTGTTATTAAAATTTGATTAAAAGTACCAAGAATGTCGAGATATAAACAACCATTTGTGGAAAGGTCAGGAGAAGCAGAATTATCGAATAAACGTTATATAACTCTTAGTGATTAAGTAAGAGAAGAGAAACGAGAAAAAAGTCTTTTATCTAGGTCTTAATAAAGTATACTATATTTATCTCCATATCAAGAATAACAACAAGATATAAACAGTCTTCTAGAAATTGAGTAAATATTACATAATTACATCTTGAGCAATATTTTGCGTCTTAGCTTTTGCTTAAACATTATGATAATCTTAAATATCTGTAAATTCTTCACAGACTCTTTGCATCTTCTATACAGGTATCTCATGATCATGTGATAACACACAGGAAGAAAAAATAGAGGAAAAAACAGCGTAAAAAAAAGTTGCGTAGGAGTATCGTCGCACTACATCATTCGACAATTGATGCACGTCATGGCGATCGTCACGGTTTAAAGCAGGCCATCAAAAACACGTTTGTTATCGTACGGAAAAATCTGCGACGTTCCAGCTGTTCAGGTGCATCGAATTGTGAATCATCGGCGGTACGAAGCAAGGCGAGGGGCGTAAATAGAGAAAGAAGAGAAGAGAAGGATTCGCATAAATGATAAAATATAATCGTTCGTTCCTCGTCGATGGCGGATGGATGGCTTTAATCGTGGACGATATCGATACGATTATATTTTATACATTTGAAACAAATATAAAAGACAAGCAAAAACCAGAGATACGATCGTTATGATATTATTCAATCGGTAGCCTATTTACCTCGTTTATTGTTCACCTTCTCTGTCTAGTAATAATTTTTCGATTCGACTGGCGTGACGTTACGTTGGCGGTGTAAAAACACGATTTTAAACACCTGCGGATAGTTGCATGAGTTCCGAGCGATTCCATTCCCTTCGATTTATATTTATGCGATCAACGCGCGGATCGTTAACGCATTATGCAGACAGCAGATGTTACGTAATCACACATATCGTAATTGGGAATTAGTAACGTTATCGCGTACCAGGATCTTCCTGTCTTTGATCATTGAGTAACACTTCGTTGTCCTCGCTCCTTCCGCGGATAACCAGCGTTTATCATATAGAGACAGGGATTTGCAAAGAATAAAAGTTGTAGAACGTTGAAAGGCGTTGAGAGAAACGTGATGTTATCCAGTTATTCGTTAACGCAACGCAGTTAAAAAAAATCCCGTAGGAAGATTACGATAATAGATAACCTGAGTCGAGTGTTTGTCGGGGGATCTAAAAGATTCTTTCGAGTTGAGCGTCTGAGATTGCAGAGAAGAAAATTTTGAAGCCATCGAATTCGTGATGTCGATAGAAATCTTCAGTTGGAATCGTTGTATCATAACGTAGTCTGCTTATTGTCGATAAGAATTTACTAAACTAAAAGTGACTACTAAAAGTTTTTATCCTCTAAATTCTATCTACGATTCTATAATCTAAAAACTGACTTTTGCAAACAAACTGTAACATTCGCTTAACGGAAAGACATACGTATCTTGTTTGTACTCGTCTTTTCACAATGAATTCTTGAACGTCTGTCTCTGTGGTGAGACAAATGCAAAGTCATCTCATCAGTTACTCACCTTGCTTCAAATCTCCAAGAGTATCGACGAGCACGTCGCATATCATCGCATCCCATTCGTTCTTTCCCATTAGATCGTACTTCCTCGCCAAGTATCGCGCCACAGCGTTACTCTGCGCTACCGGTTTCCCGCCTATCTCCAGCACAGGCAGCTTTTTATAAGGCATTGCTAAGAACAAACATGGCTCATATGAACACTGTGTAGAGGGAAACGATCGATAGGAAATCACAAGACAGCTTCCGAGGCCGTTGCGTTCTTGTGAATAGATGAATCGAAATCATTTCGGTTTTAATCAACATGGCCTAGTAAAGAAATACAGAAATGTCTTCTTTCTCCTTTTTTTCTTTTCTTACGATTATGATGGACAGGGTATCGCGTGTTTTTGACTGTTGGGAAGAACCTAAAGTTTTTAAAATCAAGGATAAAAGATAATACCAGACACGGAAAAAATATTAGAAAATGTACACGGTTCTTGTAATGAAAATTGAAATGCAAGGAATATAAATCGAATGTCTATTGCGAACGTAATTTTGTGTTTTACACCGACAGGATTGATTTACAGACTTACGTTGATTTTTTGTTTCTCTATTTGCAAGCGACATATAAGATTATATCGAAGACTATGCTGCGTAAAACTTTTATTATACCATTTACGATAGAAATGTCGCAACAGAAGATCGAATTTTATGTCTGCTTTGTTCTTTCGACTTTTTAGCTATGTTCTTGTTCATTTCCGAACTGATTTCAATTTTTTATCCTTTTTTTCCGACAAGTCCTAAAAAGTTTTTAAATTAACGAGAAACGTAGAAGTATTTTTGTATTCCTATTTTAAGTCACCTATTTACGGTTTTCTCAAAATATTCGAAATGCTTCGATTCATTGAAAACAATAAAGATTGCAACACAAAAATTCGAGAATCGTAAGTGAATTAAGTTGGTATTCGATAAACACGATATTACGGAAGCAAAACTTAATGAAAAGTTCGACTTTATTCCGTATGAAATTTTACTTTAAGTAAGTTTAGCCTGTACGTGAAACGAAAGTTTTATATACAGAAAAGTTTGAGTAAATGGTAGATACCTGAGAGTTGAACGATGAAAGTAAAAATCGATTCTTCACGCTTACAATCCTTGTATTCAGGCCAGAGTTCTTCGGGGATCCTCTCGTCGGTATACTCGATGCCAGTATATGCAAATATGTACCGTATATGTTCGGCACGACCACGGGCATTGAAGTAGATTAGTTTGTAGGTATGTTCGTCGCTCATTTTCCTTGCTCTGTCAATTTATCGAGAAAAATGTTACAATTAACTCGTGTAATTAACAGACTGTGTGCGTGTTTGTGCGTAGAGAGAACAATTTATTTATAGATGGAATAATTCGTATAATACGCAAAATAAATCATTTAGAAGGCTGGAATATGTGTTTTTGAAACAATTAATTATGTCGAAAAATATTTCAAACGAGATATAATTATGAAAAAAATAATAATTAAATGTATGTAAATGTATGTAATAATAGTTAAATGTATGTAAATGTAATAATTAAATGTAATTAGTTGTGAAAAAAATAATAATAAAAAGTAAATAAATGTAAAAAAGGAATTAAATGTAATTAGTTTCTTTATACGCACGCGATATTATTGGCGATATATGACGGTCAACTTTATTTTTTTAAATAGATATATTTGTACGTATATTTTTAGATATAAATACATATATTATATAGATATAATAGTATATATAATATATATAATAATATATATGTCGAGTCTGAATCTCCGAGTCCGAGCTCGAGGCGCCCTCCCGGGGAGGGCTTGCGGGAGGTAGCGGTTCTGCGTTGAAGTTCTCCATCGTCCGGTCGCGCGTGGGGTACCTTTATTGTCGATAGTTACACTAGTGACGAGGGCCTCAGGCTTGATAACGAATCCGCGGCCAACGGGAGGACTATCGTATAAAAAGCAACAGGATACACGAAATAATATAATTCTGACTAGGACAACATAACCGCAAGAAGTGTTGATATTGAAAAAAATATTTAATTTTGTATATAAATATTTTCATATTTAAAAAAGTTTCCGGAAGCAGGAAGATTTACAAACAAATAATATCATAAACCGAATGTTTCATGATCCTTTTCTAATTAGAGTGTGTGACAGCATGTGAGAACGTTTCTTAAAAATATGACTTATTGCAATTACTTAATCGCAATTATAAACGAGTAAGACCTTCTCACAACGAGGCAATCTATCCAAAGTATAAAACTCGTTATACTTGATGAGAAAACAAATCTCTACTTAGGTTTCATTTCGTTTCATCGCGTTCATAAAAAGTGAATGTGTATGAACACATCGTGCAATTTAGTAATTAGGACCGTTGATCTCGCTGCAACATAGATGGATAGAAAAAAGCCATTTAAAATGATACAACGTCGGGAAGACAATTATGAAAATTATAAATGGAACACAAGATAAAATTGTTTAAGATTAATTCTTCTTTTTTTTTTTTAATCGCGAATGTTTGCAAACGAAGTTTCAATCTGTTTACAATGATAGCAATGAGAGGAGGATGTCTATGAAAGTTATAAATGCGATATTGAATAACATTTCTGCGAGTGGGTTTGTTTTTCGTTACAAATGTTTTTTAAACGAATCTGCAATCTGTTGGAAACAACGGAACAGTAACGGACGACTGATAGGGAAATAAAAAAGATCGCGTTTTATTTGAACAGACAAATCTTTGAAATCTATTCGAAAGTCTATTTGAAATGGTACGAGCTCGAAAAGAACGGTGAATACTATAGAAGAAGGATTAATTAAAATTCTTATTAATCTCTTAATTAATTCAAAACAGTGAAGTATCCACGTCTGACATTAATATTGAGTATTACCATTACTGTAATTTAATTTTTAACCGATCCTGAAAATTCCTTAGAACGTAAAAAGTATAAAATGTTACTGTGCATTTCAAGATTAAATGCACTGTAATTTAGAAACAGTTATGAAGCGGAAACAAATAATTTATTCAGAATAAGAATTCTACGTAATCATATTAAAAAAAAAGAACGTACTTAAAACGCGTTTAAACTCCAAATATGTAAAGACAATAAGGGAAAAAAATTAAACGAAGAATCGTATTTTTTGTAAATTCACACAAGATTTTATCTAAAAAAAAATTAAGATTTTTTGAAGAACGTACAAGACGGAACACGAACAATAAAAAAAGGGATGTTAAATACAAAAAATAGATTGAAATTTAGATTATGAAATATAAAAAAAATGATATTGCATAATTTACAATTATTTTCGATAGCTTACGTCAGTATGTTGGAGTGTAAACTATAAAATATTCAAAAACTGATACCATTCAGACATAATTTAGAAAAACAATAAATTGCGGAAACCGATAGTTAAAACTCGATACGATCGATACTCCAAAGCTCTAATCCTAATAATTACTCAGCAATAATAACCGATAATTCATGTTGATTAATGTTTGAACTCCGTTTTTTTTTCTGTATGTGTATACAAATTTTGTACAGTTTGATAAAGCGAAATTAAATTATCATCCTTTTGTACTACTTCAAACATTGAGATTTGTCATCTTCAAGGTCGATCACACATAGTTTCAGATTGCGGAATTGCAAGGGTAATTAATTTTGCAATCGGTTTTCCTTTGATATAGATGTGAATACAAATAGCCATTGATTGACAATATACCGAAGCAATTCTAGTTTAATTTGAAGTCATCGATCCTTTGATATTTTTGGAAGAATAGTAAAAGTACAGAGAAAACAAGAAAAAATGGCGTTAACTAAAAGATAGCTCCAATGTATGTCATAAATATTATCTATATATCATTTGTAAGATGTAAGTGACCAAGATATCGAATTATACAAAAATTGTATGTAATGATTAATACTTGAACGTTACTTACATTTATGTACATGAAAATTTGATCTTTTATTAACTAAGTTATTGATCGACAAAATGACTTCCTACATAATTCTCCGCCTGAACTGAAATGCATATTTTTTTTTACGCAAGCCTTATGTGTAGCTAGTAACGAGCAAACAGATTAATTACTTTACACACGGTCGTATCTTGTTTGCTGTAGGCGAGTTCTCTCGTGTAATCAACGAAGTACTCAACTTTAAAGCGATAACAGAAGAACATTATTGTATCGATAAAAATCATGCTTTTTTCAAAGAAATATGTAACTCGTATTTTTTTAAAGCAACCCTCATAACGTATTGAATATATAAGGAAATTCGAGGATTTGGGAATACAAATTATTGACTATATTTCCCATACAACAGTTATACACCTATATTCCTCTCTAAGAACGTCTTGCACGCACGCTGGTTGCCAACCGACTAGCCTAGATTCTTCTAACATCTGGCAACAGTCTTTTGTCTCCACTGAGTCCTTGACGCCCTCTAACCCTTACACACACACTCTCATGTACAGTGTAAATGTATCACTTCCCTAACACGCCTCCTTACATTTATACCGTACACTTAATTTTATTTACATACTTGTCGAATTAACAAAATATTTGACATTTATCGCTTTCTTTACATTTCTCTTATTTTACATTCATCCATGACCTAAACCTTTCAAATTTCTCTCTACACAGTGCCTTCGTAAAAATATCCGCAGTGTTTTCTTCTGTACTTACTTTTATTATGTTTATCTTATTTTCCTTTACGTACTGGTGAACGTAGTGGTAATGAACTTCGATGTGTTTAGAATTTTTTGTAAAAGTTCCGTATTTTGCTATACTCATTACTCCAGAGTTATCCTCATAGATTTTTACAGGGTTATCGTCTACATTTAAATCGAAGATTTTCATTAGTTCTCTGATAGTCATTCCTCATAGATTTTTACAGGGTTATCGTCTACATTTACATCGAAGATTTTCATTAGTTCTCTGATAGTCATTACTTCGCTCACCGCTTCCGATAGAACTACATACTCTGCATACGTCGAGGCTTCTGTCACACACCTTTGTTTTTTAGACTTCCATCTAAGACAACAATCTATCGTTTCGCATTTTTCATTTCTTTTATAATGTAGCCCTAAATCTCTAGTCCGGTACAAATATTTCAATATTCGCAAGGCATATTTAAAATGTGTCTCGTTACAACAATCTTGAAATCTACTCAGATAATTCACACTATAACTTATATCGGGTCTTGTATTTACACTAATATACAGCAATGCGCCAATTAAATTCTTGTAACCAATGTCCTCTCTATTTATCTCAGCTTTTTCAATTTTTAAGTTGGTCTCCATAGGTGTACAGTACAATTTGCTGTTATGTAATTTATATTTGTTTGCTAATGATTCTATGTATTTCTTTTGGCTTAATCTCATTTCATTTTTTTAAATAATCATACTCTATATTTATTCCAAGATATTCTTTTACTTCACCTAAATCTTTCATTTCAAATTTATCAGTTAATAATTTGTTTTACACTTTGTATCTTCCCTTTGTTTTTACTACAAATCAACAAATCGTCTACGTATATTAACAAATAAACAACATTTTCTCCCTCTCCATAAGTATATAGGCACAGCTCTATATTGTTCTTTTTAAAACCTAATCTCGTCACATACTTATCAAAACACTCATACCAGTCCCTCGGACTTTCCTTTAACCCATAAAGCGCTTTCGATAATTTACAAACTCTATTCGTTCCGTCCGCATATCCCTTTGGTTGATTTACATATACCTCCGAGGTTACTTCACCATTTAAAAAGGCAGTTTCTACATCCATTTGCTCAATTATTAATCCATTTTGACAACAATATGATAGCAATATCTTAAAGGTCTGATTACTCGCCACTGGAGAATATATGTCATCGGCTACGTTTCTTTGTTGAAATCCCCGTACCACTAATCTAGCCTTATACCTGTCCTCTGATTTTTTCGTGTAAACCCATTTTACATCTAATACTTCTTTGCCTTTTACCCTTTCTACCAATTTCCAAGTTTTATTCTTATAGAGACATTCTATTTCCTTATCCATAGCCTGTTTCCAAACTTCGTTATTTTCGCAACCAATCGCCTCCTCAAATGTACGAGGGATATCTACTTTACAATAATTTGCATGAATCTCGCAAATATTTTCCTTTTCTGGATACCTTACTGGAGTTTTCTTAATACGTGTAGATCTCCTAGGAGTGTTTGAGCTTTCAATACTACTATTATTTTCATCTTTCCTACCTTCTAACTCTTCCTTATCCATACCATCCAATGAATAGTTATCTTCGCTATCATTTCTATCTGCCTCTAATGAATTTTCCTCAAAACCGATACATTTAGTGTCTGTCTCAATGACCTCTACATGTCTAGCTATTGTTATTTTTCCACCTAATAAGACTCTGTATCCTACTTCACTATATCCTAATAGAATTCCCATATCTGCCTTCTTGTCCCATTTGGAAACTCTTTTTTGTTCTGGCCTTCTTACAAAAACTTTACTTCCATATAGATGTAGATTTTTAACACTTGGTTTTCTCCCGAAGAATATTTCGAAAGGTGTCTTTCTTTCTATAGTATTCGCTAATATTCGATTTTTCAAGTATGCCGCTGTACAAACTATTTCCGGCCAGTACCATTTATGTACTTTCGCTTCCGCTAACAAGCAACGCGCCATGTCCATCACTGTTCTATTATACCTTTCCGCTGTCCCGTTTAATTCATGTACGTATGTTGGGCAATTATTTATTCTTATACCTTTATCCCTAGCAAACTTATAAATTCGATTATTTAAATATTCTTTACCATTATCGCATCTTAATATTTTTAACCTCTTGCCCGTTAAATTTTCGGCTTCATTTACGAACTGTACGAAAGAATAAAAGACCTCATCTTTTGATTTTATACAATAGATCCTAGCTATTTTACTATAATCATCGATAAATGAAATGAAATATTTTTCTCCATTGAATCCGGTGGTCTTAAAAGGACCACATACGTCCGTATGAATAATTTCCATTATTTCCCTAGCCTTAGTTCGATTATTTTTGAAAGGTAAGTTATGCATTTTGCTTTCTATACACACCCTACATTTCAAAAGTTCCTTTTCAAATTCATTCGGTATGCCAGTCACTAGCTGCTCTATACCCAAAATCTCTAAATATTTAAAATTTACGTGTCCTAGCATCCTATGCCATCTTTCCTTTTTACTCATACCACTACGTTCGGCGCTGTTTACTAAGTGCTTCTTCCCTTTCAATATACTTTTTATTCTATATGTCCCATTTTCTTTGAACGCTACAGCTGTAAGTTTATTATCCTCATCTATTACTTTCGCAATATTTCCTTTGGAAATAACCGTATTCTTATTGTCTGTTAGTTTACCTAAACTAATCAAATTTGCGAACATTTCTTTCGCGTAAAATACTTTCCTCATATTTATTTCATTTTGTATTCCGAATGCTTCAA
>NW_022885193.1:0-21394 GCF_011952205.1 Bombus bifarius | reverse complement strand
ATCTGATCAGTAACAAACAAGATATTTAAAAAGAATAAATTATTATCTCAAAAACTGAATTTATTATCTAACACTATTTTTCTTTGCCATTATCTCTTACATAAATATCATAGAATGCACTAACCTAAACAATACTTTTTCTCTTTCTTTTGTTTGCCATTGCCTAATTATATAATGAAACAAAACTACATTACTAGGATATTAAAAGAAATAAGGATATATATGTACATATACAGTATATGTCACGAAAGTATTCGGACAACTTCTAAAACAGAATAACTTTTTAAAAGTTGCACCAAACGGCTTGATTTTTTGTTGGGAAGTTTACTACTAGTAAACGTTATTTTAGTAACGTTAGTAGTAAACAATTTTTTTATTGGAGCTTGCAATAAAAATATAAGAGATACGTTTTGTAGATTTATATCGATTATATATTTACAAGTCGAAAATTTCATCAAAATGAGTTAACATTATCATGACTTGTAAGTTATAATTGTAACGGTAAAAAAATGACAATCCTTGATTTTCGCAGCTTATAACTGTAATAATAAATCTAAAAATCTTTACATCTTCCAATGTTTGTCGCTTGTTTCTACATAAACCGATTTAGATCAAATTTTCAGCGCAATAATTTCTAAATCATACACAAGATATGTAATGGTTGAGATTTTACGATATGTATGATTTATAAATAATTGCATCATCACCGAAATAAATCACAGGCAACACTGGAAAATACTTCGAGCGATCAGTTTCGTCTCTAACAGAAATAACTTCCGTCATTTGCCAATCAATCCGAAGGGACTCAGGCACTGCAGTACCAGGAGTAAATTAAATTCTACTTTTTAAACTACTTTGTCCAAATATAAATTCTGTGAGGTGTCTTGTTGCTTTTCAATTGCTCTCCTGGTCTTTATTTCTATATTCAACGTATTCATAGCAGAGCGATCCAAAATCAGGTAATAGCTGTCAATTTATAGAAAGTTGTTGTCAACGAATTTTGGAGTACGATATAGAAATATTTAATACATTAAAAATGAAAATTAGCAGGTGAAATAGAAAGAGAGCCTCAATGTTTGTAAGAAGGTAAGTAATTTCATAGTGATTCGACAATAACTGGCAGTTGTATGCAATTTTAAATAAAAAAAAATTTATTGTAATTAGATTTCCGGTAAGCACACTCTAAGATATCAGTTCTAAAGAAAAAGAAAAATTTAGTTACACGTGGAAAGAGAATGCGCAGGAACAAGAAATAATGGAGGTTCGCTTTCTTAGCGATCATCTTCTCCTTATTGTAACGCAAATTTAATCCTTTAGCAACAACTAAACCGCTCTGTGCTCTCGCTTAATTATACTTCCAGCAACAGTTCATAGATGGTGATAATATTTGGTAATTTTTGATTGCGGTAGTAGTAAGCATATGTGTTACGATGTTATGATTATGTTGTGCTATTTTGTTGTGTTATTATGTTGTGTAAAGACGCTTTGGCAAAGTTTCTATTACTCGACAACAGCACTAGGAGGCCAGGAGCTGCACAGAAAAAGAGAATAAACAGTGGCGAAGAAGTGGAGAAAGGTTGTGTGTCTTAGTCGCTCACTTTTAGTATCGCTTTGTGTCGTGCAGTTTTCTTAATAATTTCAGTATGAATAATGTTAATTTATCGATTTGTGAAATTAAACATTTGTGTAGTGGTAAGGAACGTTCATTGACAAATAACGAGACAAGAAGCAGAAAGCCGTGAAGAATTCAGGTATCGAGTATATAAACGAGTATGGCAAATGGAAACTTGTGTCGAAGAAGCAAGTCTCCATCAATGTTCGGGACTGTCATCAAAAAATTGGAAAGTTGGCTGTAACACTATTTCGATGAACATCATTCATGGATTGTGCAGAAGATTTTATAGATTAAAACCAGCAAACACTTTTCCTGATACAGTTCATAAACATACATGAACCAAAGAGTAGGGGACCTAAGAAATCTGAGGAGACACCAAGAATCCTTGCCAGTTACAACATTAATGATAAACCAGTGCCTTAAGACTTCTAATATTATTATAAAACATATTCGTGTCTTGCATAAGAAAATGAAAGGTGGGGAAGTAGCTTAGACGGATAGAAATTCATAAAGTTAGTTTCTACATATATCTGATCAGGTGTAGATACTATTATACATCACCTGCTACCTTAATCGCTACAGTGAGCAATGAATTTTTTTTACGTTTTTCTGTAAATTTTATTAAATACAGTAACGACCTTCTTCTAGATATCTATTCCTATATTATACAGTCTTGGAACACTTGGAGACAAACTTTAGCAGCATGTAGTACTCATCAAAACAAGGAAAAGAATTTTAATAAACGTGGACTCAAGAACCATTAGTTTCGGAGTTATGAAATGTTTAGTCTATAAAAGTATGTAGTGTGTATAGTAAACCATCTGCTAAGTTAAATGAGTTAATACAACGAATCGAAGATTGTTGCCGAAGAGTAAGAAAAATGTTTCGACGGGAAAGACCTTTCAACGAGTATGTGCTTCTATGAAAAAACGTGACAAAGGATGTGTTGAAACGAACATATGCTGTAAAAGTAATGTCTTATTGATAAAAAGATCTCATAACTCCGAAACTAATCGTTTGTGAACACATATTTACTAAGATCCTTTCGCTTGTTCTATATGTTTCTAAGGTTTGTCCCTAACGTTTTTGTACGCACTGCATGCATCAATAAACCTCTATAAATACTTCTTGTTATTCTGTACGTAGATACATATTTACGAAGCTCTTAATATGTCAAACGATTTCGGCCACTTGTGTTACCTAACAATAAACTAACTATAAACCTGTTAAACACTATATGCGTTGTACCTTATATCATCTGGATATCTATCACTAATAGCAGATGCAAGAATGACTACTTACTCAAATCGCTCGTCAATTACGTGAGAACGAAATCGCTACTAGTAGTCGCTTTACCGTAACAAAACGCCTACATGAACAAGATCTTTTTAATCAATTAGTTATAAACAGTCGTACCACGTTGCACGCGCTGTTTACGACAGATACTTGCCTGTGCACATACTCCGCATTTGATATCTAATCTATTGCTGAAACATTTTTGGATCAATGTGATTGAAATTTCTTTTATTATTACTTTAGCTGTATTTCCGTATACTCTATCTTTTATAACGCTTCATATTAAATTAAGGGTGTTGCGGCTTTCGGATAAAAAAGATATCTCGGTTCCTATTTAGCCTTATACAACATTTCCTTTTTCTTTTCTAATTCGTAGAAAAATACTAATTTTACAATGACCTACATGGTAATACACACATGACCTACATGGTAAGTGATCACAATTTTAGATGTTATTTCATTTATTTATGCGAAAAGATGATATATAGACTTTGCTAACATTTCTGAATAGTTTGAAATTATAAGTCGATTAGTTTCAACTTGTAATCATAACACAACTTTTAAAAAATAGAAGAAGACCCCGCTAGTAGTTGAGCGACAAAAATTATAGAAATTAATGTAGGAGTGTAGTATAGTATAGTATCGTGAACGGATTGCTTGGGAGATATCAGGTGTGTGTTGTCAACGTTGTCATGGAGTGTTGACAGCGTATTTTAAAAAGAACCGTTATAACGAAGTCAGTTAGTGACGAATAATGATTGCGTAAACATAGATTGACGGAGCACTATACCATTTTCTCACATAAATTTTTACGAAGACGCCTTTTTAATTCCTAAATGGCTTTTTATAAAAACTAATAAGCAGGATGGAATTTGGCATATTTTTTAAGAATGACAAAAGTTACATTATCGCAATTATATTGAGATGTAAGTGTTGTTTTCCGTGATAATTGTAGCTACTGACTGTAGATGTCGCTGATGGAGTACTACTATATTTTCTTCTCATTTAAGAATTGTGGAAGAAGAATCGGACACGGGCGCCGGGATTTGAACCCGGGCCCCGAACGTTCGTAACGTGCGCTGTCGTCGTCCGACACAAATCAGTGTCGAGTGGTGGTATTTGTGCTGTCGAGTGCTGCCACAATATATACATTTATAATACATTTTGTACATACAATTTTACAAAAATAATTAACAAGTTAAAAAGTGCCATTTTGAGCACCTTCTACTTTTTCTTATGCCTCAGGAAACTAACCAATTTTTACGTATCTATCTCATTTGATAGATACTTTTAATACTTATAACTTATATTTCAAAAAATATATGTTAAAAAAGATACATATTAAATATATACTTATGTTGCAAAAAATCTGGAGTAAAGATATAGAATTTGTTCCTGAACATGATTTTTATTTGATCCCATAATAAAATTTCAGGTATCATTTTTTATTGGATTCGAGACTAATTTGATTGAACTATTATTATGGGAATAAATACGTGTAAATTTAAACATACAAACAAGGCGCAATTATTGGAAAGCCTGAATTCCTTCAGGATAATGGAATACCACTGGGGGTATAAATAGCACCCAACCACCTCGCACATATACCCCGGCCTATTTTTTCTAACTACAAGTCTTTCTTGTCATAGGGACACTTGACTTTAATGTATCTAACCTAAAACCGTGGAATCGTCCAATCCAGTTTCTTGTGCACAAACTATACAGCAGACACAAGTCCCTAAACGGGAACGAGTGATGATCGTTTTTATTCTGTTGATGGCATAAGGATAGGAGTAAATTTACGAGTTCTGAATGTATCCGAGCCATTTGTTACAATCTTTGTTATAAGCGTGCGTATTAATAAAAATATTAATAATAACGCATCCATTTTTGTAACCGAATATGTTGTCTTGAATAACGCGATGGACATTTCCATTGAACAAAAAATCTACTGATTCCTTGAATACTCTTGTTTGTCTGGAATCCACTAAAGTACAAATAACAACCAATTTGTATATACTTGAAATCAAAAGAAAATTTACACAACTTAGTCATGACAATCCCTGTTTTGTTAAATCCAGCTAGTTTTCCACGGGTATATTCCACGAATATTTTTGTATGCCTGTGTATATATACGCATCTATAACCGGTCGTTTATTATTATCTCGCGAATGAACTTAGAAAACGCTTTTCGATCATTCGTTTCTTGATCTACAGTAACTTACGAACGTACTTTAACACTTACAACCGTAAACTTTCACATAGTATACAGGAGTCTGTAGATAAAGAACGCGTCGTTTCCCAAATTTAAGATTTAATATTTCATCCCGATCGGCTACTGAGGCCATTCAGGACGATAGTCCAAAAATTTATATAATAATATTTGGAAAAAGGTTTAGTATGACTGGATACAAAACGGAGAAAAAATTAAATTTTTTTACACTTGCTGCTACCTCTACACTTACGCCTACGTTGCAATTTTGTTTCTAAACGCGTTTAATCAAAATTATATGTATGAACACTCATTATAAGAAAGGAATCATTTATCTAGCTTTAGTTGTTTTAATGCACTCGTGTAACAGTGCTATTTTTGGTGTTTGTGTTTGTGTATGCGCGCGTTCATGATCATTACTCCATGCATTACATTTATTACACGATAAATATTGGATAACTGATTCAAAAAGTGAAAGTCTCGAACCATTGGACTATTCGCAAAAACGCTAACGAAACATGCGATTGAAACAAATGTTGCGAAGTTTCGAAAAATCGTAACTGATAAGTCAAAGAACAATGGAACGGTTGCTTTTGAGGGAAGCCATTTGCAAATGTAATACAAGAGTTCGACGATCAACGATTTTGATCTTGCCGATGCAAAGGTTAAAGCGATTCTGAAATTCTGTCAGAACGATGAGAGAGTGGATGGTTCGGTAACTTAAGCAATTCTAAACTATTCGAAGAACGAAATGATCTGACCTTGCTCGTGTCACGTAAACTTAAGGGTTGGTTGATGAAATAAAATAGCTGAGTCGTAACACAACTATTAATTTTGTTTTAATTAAACTTTATTATGAATTCAGCAATCACAATGTAATACACACTGAATTAACATAAATCACAATTCACTCCAACCACGTTATGTAAGACTTAGTTACACTGATACGTTAAGTACGCCACTGTTATAAGGGTAGAGACCGATAAAGATATGTTGACTATTCTAAGGATACAGAATAAGTGAGTCTTACTGACGATACTGTCTCTGAGGAAGGCTAGGGGTGGGTGTGTCTAAGGACACGGGACTACCGGATTTGTTGATGACGATTTTGGTTAAGAAAGTGAAGGCAGTAGACGCCGTCCCCGATTGGATAATAAGACGGTTGGTGGATCAGGAAGGGTTTCAGCCGTCCTCGCGAGAAAGTTGCTAACGGAACATACCAGATGTGAAAAAAACCAACTTTCTATGCTAACACGTGGTAGGCAATAAACGTAAAAGAAATCTAAGACAAGAAATACTCGCTTGGTCCGAAGGACCTTAACTATGAAAATTCCAAGACCTCTGGTGGGTACTTAAGACTATCGAGGGTACGGCGCCAAGGATGTGCAGACATCTGGGTGCCGTCCTGTCCGCGGTGTGTAGCCTGGTCTCTGATGTAAATTGACGTTACACTCGACTCCATTGACAATGCGGCATGGCTCAAGGTGAAGTCCAGAGAATATGCATGTTGATCTGTTTTCACAGAATATAAGAAAGACAATGAGTATGCTCGCGCTCTTCTAGTGGAAAGAAGATAGATTATGAGGTACCTTGACGAAGCGAGGCTTCGAAGCTATTAGGTAAATATTGCGAAAATTCCTCCGGGTAATCCTCGATCGATCGGATCATTGCATTTGGCTAATGAATTTTCCAAATTAACTGCATTTACAACGAGTATTGAAAACACGATGGAGACAGAAAATACAAAGCATTATTATAACTACTGGCACAAGTCTTTCGAACTGCCGGGTCAAAAAATATGTTTTTGTCTCTGAAAGCGGACATTGTATACGTGAGCCCGCGCGCGTATGTGCGGTAAGCGTATTTTACTCTGAAAAAAATGATTGAAATGATTTGTAGGAGGTGTAGTTGGAGCTAGGTGAAAAGGGAATGAGGAGCGTTTCGTCCCGGGACTACCGGTGGACTATGGCTATGCCCGGTAGTCCCTGCCTTAGACGTAGACGGAGTCTCGCTAGGTGCGGTATTTGTATCGTGTGCCCGTATAATCGACCGCTAGCGGGATAGACAGACTCATTGTCGTCGTAGTAGCCCTCTGGTGTTGACAAAGAGTTAGTTTAGTTATACTTCCACCGTAGCCAAGCAAGTCAAGTACGACTTGGGCTTTGGAAGAAAGCGCATTCTGTTATCCCGTTGACCGCGGATTCGTTATTGAACCTAGGATCATTAGCATCTCGAGTATCTAATTACCACGGTTACTTGTCAAATTCTGTAATAATCATATTTGTGTTAGTAAGTATCTTCTCTATTGCATAGCAACAATGTCTAACCCAAATGAATATTCGTTTCACGCTCCTAACCCTAATCATAATGTGAACCCGACATATATATGATCATACGGCCGATAATGACCCATGACCACCCTTTCTCGATAAATGGAAGCTCTTACCTCTACTTTATCTTTATTGTAAGAAAAAATAATTAACAATCGACTCTAATGATTCTTAAAACACGTAAATTTTCTGACTTCAGTATGGTTTTTTCAGTACGGTTCGTCAGTATGGTTTTAGAAAAACCAGATGTACGACAAATCACCTATCAAACATAGAAATATTTGTTTGTGATGTCTTTATTACTAAACAACACTTAATAGAAATAGGATTTGATATTGAAAAAGGTTTCGATATGGTGTGGAAGGATAGAATCATGAAAATTCGAACAGTTAGTTAAGTCGATTGAAAAATGTTAAATTTCATCAATCTTGTTTGCAATCAATCAATCTATGTCACAATAAATGTAGCATTACCCCAAAAATTTGGAATACAATATGAAATCTCACAACATACTCTTTTAAGTACTCTTTCTTATTGCTCCAACAAATCCTCTTCTATCATTCCATGTCCTGTTAAATTCTGCATTTATGCCGATTATATACCACAATTTTATGCAGTGGCAGAAACATAACCACAACTCAATTCATTCTTCAAGATTTGCTCAACAAAATACAGAAATAGTCAAATAATTTCGAATTTCCTGGTAATAAGACAGAATACATTATATTCTATATATTTATTCATCATTCTATATCTAGATAATATTATTTTCTCTAGATTATTTAACAATGCCTTGTGCGGCCTGCTACCGAACATCGGCGGGGCGGGAGACGCGGTGCGCCGACTTTACGAGGGCGTCATTCTGTCCCGAGTGATGGCGAGCCGCCGCAGCATCCTGCTCCTGAGGAGGCTACACAGGGTAACCGCCATCAGAATCATTAGGGGATACCGGACGGTGTCTCACGCGTCGGCGACCGCCCTAGCCGCGTCCCCCCAGTGGGAGCTCCGGGCGCTAGCGCTCAAAAAGAGATACACCCACCGGAGAGTATGGCATCCGGAAGAAGATCCGACCGAGCAGGCAGCTCCGAACGACATAGGAACCGCTGAGGAGGACACGTGGGACCGGTGGCGATCCCAGCTGATCAACGAGGGAGGTGAACATCGGGGCGCGGAGGCGGTCCTCCCAAACTGGGAGGCATGGAGAAGCCGCCACGGCCTCCCGCTCACATTCAGAATGACCCAGATACTCACCGGACACGGCGTGTTCGGTGAGTTCCTGAAGAGAATTGGACGGGAGACGACAGACATCTGCCACCACTGCGGAGAGGACAGCGACACGGCGCAGCACACCCTGGAGCTCTGTCCGTCGTGGGAGCTGCCCCGACACTCCCTGCGGCATGTCACAGGAGGAACATTGACCCCCCCCCCCCCAGCGATTATAGAGGCGATGCTGAGAGGGCCACAGGAATACGAGGCCGTCCGCCACTTCTGCGAGCGAGTTATGCTCGCGAAGGAGCGAGCGGAAAGGGAGAGGAAGAAAAACTCTCACCCCTGCAGGATAAGACGGATGACAGTCAGGGTGACAAACAGACAGAGAAGGATGGCAGTCAGGCGACCTAGAGCCGCCCCACCGCCGTCCCAACGGACCACGCCTGAAGGAGCGCAGCGCTAGGGGCAAGGACCCTCCTAACGCCAACTCAATAGACGGGAGATACTAGGACTGGCTCGAACAAGAGGACGCGAGAAGAGGGTGCAACAGAAGTTAATTCATTGAGGTACCTGGAGCACCCCCGTCGCACGCGTAGGGTAGTCATCGTGGAGTTTTAGTCGGTAGGAGTCCGACACTACTCTGCTGCTACGTGCCTACTGCAGCAGCGGAGTGTCCATGAGGATTTCTCCACCAAAAAAAAAAAAAAAAAAAAGGTATTATGGATAACGATAAAGAAGATTTAGTTATAAAAAACATCATGAGACCACCATTACAAAATTTGCTGATTACTGATTTCTATGCCTATTTTCTACCTATTTATAGGCTCGCGATAGAAAAATTGTTGCGTAAAAAGAAAAAAGAAGGACATGAAAAGTTTACTTCACTTGAACTTTTGAATTTGCGAATTCATTGATTCAAAAGTTATCATCAATATAAGAATCGATTTAGTAAGTATCGTTTTGAATATCCGGTCGGAAAACTATATGCCCAATCAATACTATAGCGATAACACCTACCGTGTCAACAAAGACTAACCTAACCCCTATCTCTAATACACAAGGCACAGTAAACCACACTGTAGGTTAAAAACAACAAATTTTAAAAAAGGTCTTTTTCTTCTAGGGTTTCATAAAAGATCGAGTCAAAAAAGAAAATTCTAAAAATGAGTCTGTAGTGCACATAAAAATAAGTAAAGGGAAGAAAATTTATCCAGTGAAATTCAATAATAAGAATCCATCATTTGGCAAGATAACTTGGTAAGAAAAGAGATTGAACGTCTTTTAATTTATTTCAATTGCCAAGAGATTGAATTTATAGATTAAAAAAATTTGCTTAAGACTGGTTAACGGGTGATTGGTCGATATGAAATCACAGGCACGTAGAAACATTTTAGGTTATAATGTATATAATACACAGAGAAAGATACAGAACTCGACTGATAATTACACTTAATAAATTAGATATGGTACATAATAGATGTACATAATAGAGTAAGATCATTTACCTACACACATTTTCCACCTAAATTACTAATCTGCTGCATATAACAATATTCACATACATACACATGAAATAAGAGATTAAGAAATCGAAAAAAACTACAGAAAAATTGTTTAAACCTATACTCGAAGGATTAGTTAACGTATTGTTGAGAAACGGTAAGTTGGTATGATCGCTAGTTCCTACAAGCTAAGTTGGTACGACTTGTAATGACGCTCTTTTGTGTTAGGAATCGACCACGTGTTAATTATCTAAGTGTATCCGGTGTGTTCAGACGTTTTGTACGAGCTGGTGAGATATAGAAGGTGAATCTCAATCTGTGTGAATCTATTAATTATCAACCCCAAACTTATATTTAATAACAACAACACGAGATAATTGATAATCGAAAAAAATAAGTTCATCGCGCGAAATCGCACTTCAGCGCCACGGGGAACACCAGTGACCTCTGTGAGATAAATTCATTAAAAATATGATTATGCACCGTAAATTATCTCTTGTAGGTAATATTTCAACATATATATCCATATTAAAAAACTCATAGTGCCACGGGCAATCTCTGTAAAACTAGCGTGGCATTCAACGTGTTAAAGTAATACACTTCAGAATCCTGGAAAATTCCACCTCCAGATCTTTCGTCGTCCATTCTTTGTACGTATCAACAAATTTTTTTCGTAATTTAATATTTTTATCTGACAGACCTGTGTTTCGACCATTCGCGAGGAGACGCGATCGCGAGGAAGCACGTCAACGGGAGTCGTAAATTCCCGTTACGATTGGATAATCGACGCCACGAAATGATCGATCCCCTGATTTCGTTTGCGATAATAGGGGTGGTTAAATTGATTTTACACTGAATTAACGAAGACAATTAATGTTTATTCCAACAACTTCTTAACTAGAAATGTACAATTAATTCGATTGATAGCTAGAGTAACAAGGTATTCTACGCGACGCACGCTTAGATGTTGAATGTTCAAAAAATGTATAAAAACTGACTTTCTGTAACGATGATGCAGCGGAGGATACTTGCGATGGGTGGGTCTAATGATGCGAGAAAAGCTGATTTGAATGAAACATCGTACATGAGAAAGACGAACTTCTCCTATTTTTCCGTAATAAACAATAACCTTTAGACAGTGACTTAGTGCAGATGTTTGGTTCGGTCTGAAAGACCTTAAAAATTCCTCTAAGATTTATGATCGGCTCTTAAGACTACTGAAGGTTTTTTCTTTTTTTTTTTATTTATTTGTTGAAATTACAATCAATTCTTGCGTTGAGAATTTTCAGTAATTTTTCTGGCGTGGCGCAGTGACATGGCTGTTTATTTACAATAAGTTAATACTTATTATAGATAGGTATAATTTATAAGTATTATAAGTAAGTGCATATGCTTAATTTGGATAACTAAATGAATCTAGCGTTTAGGTCTAGCGGGTAGTGCCTCTTCAGCCTGCGAATCTGGTCCGTCGTATCAAGTAGTCCAGTGATTAGGGGGTTTCGGAGTTTGTTGACTCTTTTGCTATATCTGTCGCTGTATTTTGCTATTTCCTCTTTGACTGTGGGTATCTTGAGGTCGCGATGGATGGTTTCGTTGGTAACATACCAAGGTGCGTCTATTAAGGATCTTGGCGTTTTCGATTGGAAGCGTTGTAGTATTTCGATGTTGAAGTTACTTGCTGTTCCCCATAGTTGAATTCCGTAGGTCCAGACAGGTTTTATTACGGTCTTGTAGAGGGTAATTTTATTCTGTATGTTTAGTTTGAAGCGTCGGCCCGTGAGCCAATAGAGTTTTTTTAGTTTGTCATCACCGCAGACGTCTAACTCAGCAGGGACGCAACCTTCTGGCATTTTTCTGTCTGTCGTGTCTGTCCTTATATGATCGTTTGCCGTCTAAGGTTTTTAGGGTATATCTATCTCCTTCCAAAATCTCTGCTATCTCGAATGGACCCCTGAATTTCGGATCTAACTTCGTCTGGTTTCTTTCCTCGTTTTTGCATAATACAAAATCACCAAGGTTAAACCTAACTACCTTAGCTTTAGTTTTGTCAACTCCACCTTTATCGTATCTAGCACCAATTTCTATATCCTCTATTGCCCGCTGTCTTACATCAGGGATACCTACTTCTCTTTTTTCGATATTATCGGGTATCAACGAGTCGTAAGGTCTTTGCTGTTCCACCAATTAATAGTTCCAATGGGCTCGATTTAGTCACGCGATTGGTGGTGCAATTCGAAGCCGGCTGTATTTTGCCAACCGCGTCTAGCCACGATCGCCCGGTCGTTTCTATGATCGTGAACATAATTTTCAACGTACCGTAATACGCTCTACCTGACCGTTGGCCCTACTCGCACCGGTTGAGATTAAGTGGAGTTTTAGTGTTCACCTTGCCAGAAATCTTGGAATTCTTTACCCGTTAGGACACCTCTCTTGGTCCGCTATTATCCGGCAAGGACTGCCGAATAAAAATATAGTACTTAAGTGCTTTACCGGTACTAAGGAAATCTACTTTGCGAGTATGATGCAGATATGCGAATTTAGTGAAGACGTCGACCAAAACAATGACATACTCTCTCGAACCACTTTTACCGCTTAGTTTGCCCGTTATGTCCACGTGAACTGTATGCCAAGGTATGCTGGTCTTAGGTATAGGATGTAATTCAGCTCGTATTTTACCTGAACTGGCCTTCGAAACTTGACAAGCGTGACAGTTCTCTACGAATTGGCGAACATACTCCGCCATTCCTTCGAACCAGTAACACTCGCACAGTTTCTCAAGCGTTTTATCCCAACCTAAGTGCATAATTGACTGTTGCACATGGTTAATAACAGATCATCTAAAACCTCTGGGGACAATGGACAAGCAGAGAGTTCTGCCTTTTCTCTGTATTTTACGATGAAGGGTACCGGGCCGTAATTCATACGTATTCGCGACGTTTTCCGCGAGCTCTTCGTTCTGTAATTTATTGACGATCCCAGAAATTTGGGAGTCGCGACGTTATTCCACTAATAGCTAGTCTTCGGAGATTTCGGTCAGATTGATTTCCTTCCCTATAACTACGTTGATCGTAAGGTGATCCAAGTCTACGGGATTTCGCGAGACAAAATTTACGTCGGCCATTCGTTTACCCTCCCGGTACAGAATGTCAAAAGTAAAAGCTTGTAAGTAAGCCCACCACCTGTAAACCCTGTCATTTAAATTTACCTTACTACTGGATGCCTTCAAAGGATTACAATCGGAGACGACAAGAAATTCTCGTCCGTGGAGATAATGACGGAAATGCTTGACGGCGTTCACAACTGCTAACGTTTCTAGTTCGTAAGAGTGATACCTAGATTCCGCAGGGCTACTTCTTATACTGTAATATTCTATTACTCTATTTTTACCTTGAATCTTGTGCATTAAAATAACCTCATATCCATCCGAACTAGCGTCGATACGAAGTTCTATCGGGTAGTTCGGGTCAAATACCATTAACACCGGCGCGTCGGTCAGGGCGGAAATTACCTTTTGCCTTATTTTTCCATGCCTATCTGTCCAAGTCATGTTTTTATTATCGGAAGTAAGCGCATACAAGGGTTTCATTACCCGTGAAAATTTAGGGACGAATTTTCGGAAATAAAGGGCTAAACCTATGAACTGCCTGAGCTGTGTGACGGTCGTTGACGCAGGTAAAGAACTCAAGGCGTGCATTTTACCCGGATTGGGATGAACTTCTCCGTCGCAAATTACATATTCCAAATAGAGTACCGATGCCTTTAGAAAAGAACATTTTGAAAAGTTAAAGGAGAATCTGGCTTTTACAAGGGTATCTAGTACGGTGTGCAATACTTTTAGAGCTTGATCTGTCGAGTCGGCAATAATTAGGACATCATCCAAATAGACGACAACGTACGAATGGCACGTTGGCTGTTATACGTGTTTTCAAAGGAATCTCAAGAACGATCTCTCGTTTCGTTTGTTCGCAACATCGAAATCAGCAGCCGCTGCTGAATACAATGAAGGAAAGTGTAGTACAGATCACTCCGACCAAATGATTTCTTATGTCACCACAATTAAAAAGGGTCAAATGCTACAGAAGACTTGGCACGCGACTACTCCTGAGGGTTTCCGTAGTAAACGCTTTGATGGTTTACAAAATTGTAGCAAGGAAGAACATAAATATTAGAATATTTAGACAAGTATGAGTTGCAAAATTATTAGGGTTGTCCGAAGATATAAGAATCCCCATTTTCGACGGAGTCAGCATAGTATCGCCGTCCCGAAAATGACTTCCGGAAGAAACATTAAACGCGCACGCACTTATGTTATGCAAATAAAGGACATCGAATGGATCGAACAAAGGCACAAAAGAATTCGAAGAAAACAACAACTTATTATCCAAATTGTTCATCGAGGGTAATCAAAGCTGTATACTTCCTACAATTAGGATGAATAGGGGTTTGGAGAAACCCACCGGCCATGTCCAGAATAATAAAATATCTCGCTTTTGCAATCTCGCGACTCGATCCGCAATGAGGAGTAAAGGATACCGATCCGCGACCGTATATTTATTTAGTTCTCGAAAATCTGTCTATCATTTATCTGAACCATTGTTCGTCTTCACGAGTAACACGGGGCTCGCGAACGGTGAATTACTAGGCTTTATGATTTTTGGCTGTAATTAAGTCGCTTGTTCTATCACGTACTACTCTGCGCTCGCGAAGTCTATTAGGACTTCTTGTACGGCGATGTTAGGATCAATTAATTGTACTTCTAACTGTCCTGTATTTTTTGTACGAGTACGTAGGGAACCCGTAACGGATGAATCTCTGAATTTTCGAAAAGAAAGATTAATCGACTTTTATCACTACCACGTACCTCATTGTCAACTTCATTGACATCGATCTCGTTTTCAGCGGTTTTATTACGGGCATGAATTATTTTTGTTTTACACATAGCGAGGCTAGTTTGTGTAATATTACGTCAAGATCTTGGCTTAAAATTTGACGAGCAATCGCGATATCGTATTTTTAAATAACTATCAGCCAGGACATGAAAAATTTATCTCTAACCACTAACACCTGCAACGGGCAAGATTTGAACGATACGTTTAGTACCAATATCTCTTATTCCTCGCATTACTACTATATCAATCGTTCTTTTGCCAGAAATTCTCATGACTACGGATTCTTTAATTAGCGAACACTCGGCTCCGAAATCGGGGTAAAATGGAAACGACTCACCCGGATGGCTTGATCTACCAGTTAGCGCGTCCACTACGTAGAAGTCGATTCGACACTCGGTATTGAAATTATATTCAGGGCACTGCTTTGTAAAGGATTTTCCTCCATAATCAGATTGGTAGCTGCGCACCATGCAGCGGAGTCGAAAAATTGTTAGATTCCACACTCGATTTTTTGCACTAGCGACGGAATTAACTCGCGCACGATGGTCGTAAGCTCTTGCACTGTTATAACCGGCACTGATCCCACTTCTGATGTCGGGTTTACATTAGAATTAGGGTTAGGGGCGTGAAACAAATCTTCCTTTGGGTTACACGTTGTCGTTATGCAATAGAGAAGACATTGACTAGTGCAAATACGATTATTATAGAACCGGACAAGTAACCGTGGTAGTTAGGTACTCGAGAAACTAATGACAATGATCCTAGGTTCAATAACGAATCCGCGGTCGACGGGATGATAGATGAACGTACTCACAAAATCTAAGTCGGACGCGTAATATTCACTGGTCGTAAAGAGTTACTCCTTTCATCAATGAGATCGCGAGCGAGAATGCCTTTCCCGTCCCGATGATGCCACAGAGGAAAACTATAATGGGGTGTGTCTAAGGATACGAGATCATCGGATTCGTCGAGAAAAGCCTTCGTTCAGAAAGTAAGGGAAATTGACGTTGCTGCTAATTGGTCAATCTCCATATCGGTGGTTAGAAAAAGATGCTAGCCGCCCTCGAGGGAAAGTTGCTAGTGGGAGACGCCGCTCGTTGAAAAATATGTCTCCCCTATCTTCCCGTAGTTGGGACAAAGACTGTTTGTCTGTTTGAAGGACTTTAGTTAACTAAACCTTAAGATTTATAACGGGCCCTCGGGCTAGCCGAACATGTACTGCGGAGACGCATCGACATCTGGCAATCATCTTACTCGAAGAATAGGGTCTGCGTGTGGCGAGCCACGGGACAGAAACCGTTGGAATGTTTACTGTCGCGTGTCGCCACGAATATTTCTTTTAAGGAGAGCTATAGAATTACTCCATACCTTTGTTAGGCAAAGCGTTCATCCCGTGACCGCGGCTACGTTCGGCGACTGACTGTCGCCTCGAGCCCAAGCTCACCATCACGACTCTCGAACAATCACAATCGGGTTGAATAACTACAATTGTTCAATTACAGCTATAGTAGACTCTAGGTTACAATGTTGCCGGATTATCCAAAATTCCAAACGCTCCGGTGTTCTTTCATCTCCGACACGGCCATCCTGACTATCACACGTCCTCGTGTGTAACTAAAATATCGTGTTTTCTTACATTAGATTCGATACAACTGACATTATTTACGATTTAACTAAATGTCCAAGTAAGTCAAGGGTCCAGTGCAATAACAAAGCTTCGTTCGGAGGTTTGACAACAGAAAAATAAAAGAGAATAGGAATTTGTAATGTTATAATTTGTATTCAAAGTGTTAGGTGCGTTCTGTGAGTCGCCAGTCAGACCGTAATGACACAACAGATCATTTTCGATTTCGTACACTGGTGAACCTCAGTTTGTTGGATCATATTGCCACGTTGGGTGCATTACACCCAGAAAGCACATAAACCCACTCAATGGGTTACAACCAAAAGCACATCAACCCACTCAACGGGTTACAAGAAAAAGCACATCAACCCACTCAACGGGTTACAACAAAAAGCACGTAAACCCACTCAACGGTTTACAACAAAAAGCACGTAAACCCACTCAACGGTTTACAACAAAAAGCACGTAAACCCACTCAACGGTTTACAACAAAAAGCACGTAAACCCACTCAACGGTTTACAACAAAAAGCACGTAAACCCACTCAACGGTTTACAACAAAAAGCATATAAAACCACTCGGTGTATTACTATGACCACAACGCAGTGTTAATGATCCTCTGAGGTCAGTGTACTTGCATCGTTATTATCACCGCCGTTGTCATCACCGCAGACGTCTAACTCAGCAGGGACGCAACCTTCTGGCATTTTTCTGTCTGTCGTGTCTGTCCTTATATGATCGTTTGCCGTCTAAGGTTTTTAGGGTATATCTATCTCCTTCCAAAATCTCTGCTATCTCGAATGGACCCCTGAATTTCGGATCTAACTTCGTCTGGTTTCTTTCCTCGTTTTTGCATAATACAAAATCACCAAGGTTAAACCTAACTACCTTAGCTTTAGTTTTGTCAACTCCACCTTTATCGTATCTAGCACCAATTTCTATATCCTCTATTGCCCGCTGTCTTACATCAGGGATACCTACTTCTCTTTTTTCGATATTATCGGGTATCAACGAGTCGTAAGGTCTTTGCTGTTCCACCAATTAATAGTTCCAATGGGCTCGATTTAGTCACGCGATTGGTGGTGCAATTCGAAGCCGGCTGTATTTTGCCAACCGCGTCTAGCCACGATCGCCCGGTCGTTTCTATGATCGTGAACATAATTTTCAACGTACCGTAATACGCTCTACCTGACCGTTGGCCCTACTCGCACCGGTTGAGATTAAGTGGAGTTTTAGTGTTCACCTTGCCAGAAATCTTGGAATTCTTTACCCGTTAGGACACCTCTCTTGGTCCGCTATTATCCGGCAAGGACTGCCGAATAAAAATATAGTACTTAAGTGCTTTACCGGTACTAAGGAAATCTACTTTGCGAGTATGATGCAGATATGCGAATTTAGTGAAGACGTCGACCAAAACAATGACATACTCTCTCGAACCACTTTTACCGCTTAGTTTGCCCGTTATGTCCACGTGAACTGTATGCCAAGGTATGCTGGTCTTAGGTATAGGATGTAATTCAGCTCGTATTTTACCTGAACTGGCCTTCGAAACTTGACAAGCGTGACAGTTCTCTACGAATTGGCGAACATACTCCGCCATTCCTTCGAACCAGTAACACTCGCACAGTTTCTCAAGCGTTTTATCCCAACCTAAGTGCATAATTGACTGTTGCACATGGTTAATAACAGATCATCTAAAACCTCTGGGGACAATGGACAAGCAGAGAGTTCTGCCTTTTCTCTGTATTTTACGATGAAGGGTACCGGGCCGTAATTCATACGTATTCGCGACGTTTTCCGCGAGCTCTTCGTTCTGTAATTTATTGACGATCCCAGAAATTTGGGAGTCGCGACGTTATTCCACTAATAGCTAGTCTTCGGAGATTTCGGTCAGATTGATTTCCTTCCCTATAACTACGTTGATCGTAAGGTGATCCAAGTCTACGGGATTTCGCGAGACAAAATTTACGTCGGCCATTCGTTTACCCTCCCGGTACAGAATGTCAAAAGTAAAAGCTTGTAAGTAAGCCCACCACCTGTAAACCCTGTCATTTAAATTTACCTTACTACTGGATGCCTTCAAAGGATTACAATCGGAGACGACAAGAAATTCTCGTCCGTGGAGATAATGACGGAAATGCTTGACGGCGTTCACAACTGCTAACGTTTCTAGTTCGTAAGAGTGATACCTAGATTCCGCAGGGCTACTTCTTATACTGTAATATTCTATTACTCTATTTTTACCTTCAATCTTGTGCATTAAAATAACCTCATATCCATCCGAACTAGCGTCGATACGAAGTTCTATCGGGTAGTTCGGGTCAAATACCATTAACACCGGCGCGTCGGTCAGGGCGGAAATTACCTTTTGCCTTATTTTTCCATGCCTATCTGTCCAAGTCATGTTTTTATTATCGGAAGTAAGCGCATACAAGGGTTTCATTACCCGTGAAAATTTAGGGACGAATTTTCGGAAATAAAGGGCTAAACCTATGAACTGCCTGAGCTGTGTGACGGTCGTTGACGCAGGTAAAGAACTCAAGGCGTGCATTTTACCCGGATTGGGATGAACTTCTCCGTCGTAAATTACATATTCCATATAGAGTACCGATGCCTTTAGAAAAGAACATTTTGAAAAGTTAAAGGAGAATCTGGCTTTTACAAGGGTATCTAGTATGGTGTGCAATACTTTTAGAGCTTGATCTGTCGAGTCGGCAATAATTAGGACATCATCCAAATAGACGACAACGTACGAATGGCACGTTGGCTGTTATACGTGTTTTCAAAGGAATCTCAAGAACGATCTCTCGTTTCGTTTGTTCGCAACATCGAAATCAGCAGCCGCTGCTGAATACAATGAAGGAAAGTGTAGTACAGATCACTCCGACCAAATGATTTCTTATGTCACCACAATTAAAAAGGGTCAAATGCTACAGAAGACTTGGCACGCGACTACTCCTGAGGGTTTCCGTAGTAAACGCTTTGATGGTTTACAAAATTGTAGCAAGGAAGAACATAAATATTAGAATATTTAGACAAGTATGAGTTGCAAAATTATTAGGGTTGTCCGAAGATATAAGAATCCCCATTTTCGACGGAGTCAGCATAGTATCGCCGTCCCGAAAATGACTTCCGGAAGAAACATTAAACGCGCACGCACTTATGTTATGCAAATAAAGGACAACGAATGGATCGAACAAAGGCACAAAAGAATTCGAAGAAAACAACAACTTATTATCCAAATTGTTCATCGAGAGTAATCAATGCTGTATACTTCCTAGAACTAGGATGAATAGGGATTTGGAGAAACCCACCGGCCATGTCCAGAATAATAAAATATCTCGCTTTTTCAATCTCGCGACTTGATCCGCAATGAGGGGTAAAGGATACCGATCCGCGACCGTACATTTATTTAGTTCTCGAAAATCTACCTATCATCTATCTGAACCATTGTTCGTCTTCACGAGTAACACAGGGCTCGCGAACGGTGAATTACTAGGCTTTATGATTTTTGGCTGTAATTAAGTCGCTTGTTCTATCACGTACTATTCTGCGCTCGCGAAGTCTATTAGGACTCCTTGTACGGCGATGTTAGGATCAATTGATTGTACTTCTAACTGGCCTGTATTTTTTTGTACGAGTACGTAGGGAACCCGTAACGGATGAATCTCTGAATTTTCGAAAAGAAAGATTAATCGACTTTTATCACTACCACGTACCTCATTGTCAACTTCATTGACATCGATCTCGTTTTCAGCGGTTTTATTACGGGCATGAATTATTTTTGTTTTACACATAGCGAGGCTAGTTTGTGTAATATTACGTCAAGATCTTGGCTTAAAATTTGACGAGCAATCGCGATATCGTATTTTTAAATAACTATCAGCCAGGACATGAAAAATTTATCTCTAACCACTAACACCTGCAACGGGCAAGATTTGAACGATACGTTTAGTACCAATATCTCTTATTCCTCGCATTACTACTATATCAATCGTTCTTTTGCCAGAAATTCTCATGACTACGGATTCTTTAATTAGCGAACACTCGGCTCCGAAATCGGGGTAAAATGGAAACGACTCACCCGGATGGCTTGATCTACCAGTTAGCGCCTCCACTACGTAGAAGTCGATTCGACACTCGGTATTGAAATTATATTCAGGGCACTGCTTTGTAAAGGATCTTCCTCCATAATCAGATTGGTAGCTGCGCACCATGCAGCGGAGTCGAAAAATTGTTAGGTTCCACACTCGATTTTTGCACTAGCGACGGAATTAACTCGCGCACGATGGCCGTAAGCTCTTGCACTGTTATAATCGGCACTGATCCCACTTCTGATGTCGGAGAGGACATTAGAATTAGGGTTAGGGGCGTGAAACGAAACTTCGTTTGGGTTACACGTTGTCGTTGTGCAATAGAGAAGACATTGACTAGTGCAAATACGATTATTATAGAGCCGGACAAGTAACCGTGGTAGTTAGGCACTCGAGAAACTAATGACAATGATCCTAGGTTCAATAACGACGGTCGACGGGATGATAGATGAACGTAGTCACAAAATCTAAGTCGGATGCGTGATATTCACTGGTCGTAAAGGGTTACTCCTTTCATCAGTGAGATCGCGAACGAGAATGCCTTTCCCGTCCCGATGATGCCACAGAGGAAAACTATAATGGGGTGTGTCTAAGGATACGAGATCATCGGATTCGTCGAGAAAA
>NW_022885192.1:0-15647 GCF_011952205.1 Bombus bifarius | reverse complement strand
GATTTCAATTTCACAGACAATGACACAACTAATCAGAACACGTTCGAGGCTATAGACATTGAAATTACCGCGTGTTTAATACGTTTAAAGCATAAATCTAAATTTCACGCGATTATTTCTTTGTACATTGTGAAACTCTTAAATTATCTTAATCGAATAAATAATCCTAATGTAATAAAACATCTTGAAATAGACCTAAATATCTGAAACAGAAACTCGAAGGATAAGAAATCCTAAAAGGTACTAATCCTAAAATAACAAACTCCTAAATAATAAACAAGTGATAAAACCTGTTATAAATAATAAACCTTAACTGGAATAATCAAATCCTAACTAATCGAAAATAAAATAAGGCAAGCAATTCTTAATCTTTCAAGTAATTTTTCCGAAAACACAGAAAGATAGAGAAATTAAAAAGACGCAGCACAAATTGCAGCACAATGAAAGTTTCAGAGCGATGAATACGATCGTATTAAACTAAATAATTTTCAAAAGTGAAATTACACTGAAACGTATATCGATGATATTTGTCATTTCTACGATCTGTTTCGCTTGATCGTGCTTCTTTTCTGATGTAAATTCAATTTATAATACGAACTAAGTTTCCTTTATTATTATTAGTCCTGCGTCTTTTTAATTCGTCACTTCTTTTATTTCAGAACAATGACGGGCTCCAAGATGCTGTTCGGATGTTTGGCGTTAATTGCTTTTCTGCATCCATTAGTTCACGTTTGTACTTCGAGTAGTACAGCTCAAGGTTTGTACTTCAAGTTGTGTTTTTCCATGCACTTCAAATTCCAATACGATCTGGTCACGTGGCCTTCGTACAATTTCGAAATTTTACCTGTTTGGTAATCGTCAATGAAAAAAGAAGTTATGCGTGACCTCAACACATTGAAACAATTTTTATGATTTTTTATTTGCCGGTTGGTCAGCAAGTTAATGGAAAAATTTCACTTAATTATTCGCGTTAATTTCTTCGGTTTAACTTTTGGGAAATGCTTCGTTAGCTTCGGGAATATTCCAACGATTCGTTTTACGTACAAAATAAGCATGATAAATATTACATCACGGTAATGTAATATCGGAATATATTAAAGGTGTAATTTTGTCCGATTAATTATAATTTATTAATAATGGATTGAAAATACAGATATTAGTTATACAGAGAAACGATGTTTGATTAACAGGAAAACTAAATGCAACGCTCGTATTTACAACAAATAACTTGACAACTATTTGGTAACTCTCTCTCTCTCTCTCTCACTAGCAACTCTAACACTCGACAACACTCGCAACTCAATTCTAACGACTCTATGCTTCGACGTCTCGATCAACTCTGATTCTCGCAACACGCACACTTTTCGATTCGCCTTGGATAGCGAAACCGTCCTTCTTCTAACGTTGTCTATTGTTTCCCTCATACCTATGTAAGAACTACCAACTACGTGCCTTTAGTCACGTAGGCACTCTTAAATGTAAACGAACCACAGAAACACGACGTACACGGTTTTTCTATTTTCAGCCGATCTCCAATCAAAGCTATTCTACGATATTACAATCGGCCTTTCCTGACAATCACATCTGCCCTCAGATGTGCTCATCATCGCCGCTCGCACTTACATCACTATCGTTAGCATTCCACCATTTCATGTGATCGGCTGCCGTGGAAGTTGTACGTGGCCCTTCGTGCTCCCCCTCTCGCTGCACTATGTATCGGTCATTTCGCAGGACTTTTATCACCCGATACGGTCCAAGAAACTTCGGATGCAGCTTTAGCCCGGGACCCCTCTGCATCCTCTCGATTGCCACTAGATCTCCCGTCCTGTATGCTGTCGCCTTCTTGCGTCTCCTGTTATACGCCCGCTTGTTTCGGATTTGGATCTCCTCAATCCGTCTTTTTGCGTCCGCACGCAGCTGATCTCGTTCCTCTTGGAACACCGCGGCCTGTTCGTCCTCGATGCTACTGCTCCTCTTTCGCTCTTCCTCTATCTTCCTCTCCGTTCTTTGTTTACCCATTTCACTCTTGTCAGGGGCTTTGATCGTCGTGGCAGCATCGTGACATTTTCGTAGGCTCGGTTCATGGAAGACGTTAACAACTTACCATCTACCGAGACTATGATCTCTTCTTTTTCGAATGTCTTCACGTTCATCGTGTCCTCGACAATCCCATCGTCGTCCTCGTCATCCACATCCTCTGTATATCGAATCTTCGTATCGATATTATTGGAGGGATTCCGCGCGTGCGACTTCCCTTGTCTTTTCGTTCGCCTTGCATTCACTCTCTTCGAGTTTATCCGAAAACTTGAAACAACCCTCACACCCGCAACGCTATCCTTCTCAGTAAATTCGGAAATATCATCAACAACATCCTGTTGCTGTTGTTTAGCCAGATTCTTCCTCCTCGTGATGTTCGCTAAGTCCTCCTGCTGGCCGCAAGAATCCGACGAGGACACCATCTCGTGGTCCACTTTACCAATCACCACGTGTCTTGCCACTATTCTCCGTTCCTCCGACACTTGCTGCACAGCTGCCTGATACTTCTTCAAAACTTCTGCTAACTCTTCTTTATTTTCTTCCAATTGCGACAGTAGCTCAGTTCGTTCGCGACTAGCTACATTAATCACGATCTTCTGCTTCGGAACGTTGCCGCAGTACTTCCTGCAACGAAGCCCGCGTCTCATTCGGTTCTTGCTCCAGTGCCTGTTTCGCTTTAACTGCAACTGCTCTAGCGCATTCTGCATCTTCTAACTGGTTCTTCAGCTGTCGTAAAGCTGCTTTACCCGTCGAGTCACCTTTCGATCTCTCCGGCATCGTTTGAGCGTCTCTTAGCAATGCTTTGGTTCTCTTCAAATCTCTTTTTAGACTATGTTGCATGTCCTTAACGTGTGACAAATCTATCTCACTCGCCTGTGTCTCTACATCTATCTTGAGGACTTCCGGACACTCATCGGGATTTTCGTCCTTTATTCTACTAATAAAAGATTCTCCCCCTTTTGTACTTATTTCAACAGTGTCCAAAAAGTCTGCGCCAATAATAAGCGAATGTTGCATCACTGTGTCTGGAACTACGTGTATGGTTATACAGTACGACTCATTGTCTATAATAATGTTCGTCGAAAATTTCCCGAGCGTAAAATTCCTTCCGGAACCGACACCGCCAAATCCAACGATTTTCACATGCTGATCTGCTCGCATTAGAGTCAGCTCACTACCGGTGTCTATCAACGCGCTCAATTCGAAATTTTCCATCTTAACATCCTTACCACGCCTTGTTTGTAACGACCGAAACACGCTGTAAACTTTTTTTGACGGCTCACCCAGTGCCTTGTCGCATTTTGATGCGATGTGTCCGTACTCCCTACATTTGAAGCATTTAGGTTCTCTCGACTTGCTCGGACACTCCGCACACACGTGCTCCGCATCACCGCAATTGTAGCATCGCGCCTTCCTCGCATCTCCAGATCGACCGGGTTCCTTGGTCCTCTCGGTTTCGGACAGCTTCGCCACCGGCTTTACCCTGCTACTCTTCGGCTCCTCAAATTTCGTCCTCATCTCCATATCTCTTTTTATCGCTTCGTAGCGCCTGAAACGCTCTTTTAATTGCTCGATATTCCTGGCTCCGTATAGCACAGTCTTGTTCGCGACCTCGTCGGGAATGCCTTGAATAATGTAGTCTATCAAGGATTGCGTATCAACCCTTCCTTCTTTTGCAATCCCGCACATGTGATACATATATTGTTGCAGACTCTCATCTGCTTTCTTCTTTCTATGGGATAACTCGCCACGTATCTGTTGGTCGCTTACTACATTTTCAAACTCATTCCTCAACGCCTTTTTTAGCTTTGCCCAGAACTTCGCGCATCGCTCTTGTCGTACGAAGGTCTGAGCGGAGCCTGCGAGTAATTTCTTAGCATAGGCCACCATGTGGGCGTCTGACCAACCCCACACTTCTGCCATTTCCTCGAAGTCTTCCACCCACTGATTTACACTCAGCAGATCATCCCCGCTGAATTTCTCTAATGAGTCTTCCACGTCTTTAAGACTCAACATCGAGCCGACGCATATACTTCTGCTGATACTCATCGCGGTCCTGATACACCGCTCGCGTGCCTCTCCTGTATTCTCGCGCGCCTTGTTTATCGTCCTCGCCTTCACTTTCGTCGGAGCTCTCGTCTTCCGACGATACATCGTCTCCTTCTAGGGCCGCCTGTAGCCGCGCGCGTAGTTCGGATTTTCTTCCCGTTACCTTCAACCCCAAGCTAACGAGACGCGCTCTCAGCTCTTTCGTCCTCAGCTTCTCGAGGTCTTCCTCTCCCTCGTGACTGCGTTCGGCTCTCTGCTTGCTTCTTAGATCTCGCTGGTTTGTTGGTTCTTCGCCACGCTTCGAATCCTTAGGAGTAGATCGACCAGGTTTGCACGCTCTGTTCAACCTGGCAACCAGCACTGATCTCGCACCGGATATAGGCAGATTCATCTGTGCGATCTTACTCCTCAGCTCCTCCAGCGTCAAATCCTCTTCACCCGACAATCGTTCGTCTTCAACGTTTGCCATTTTATTCTATTCTTTTCTACTCCCGCACAAATAGCTCCGTTAAATCGTATCGTTTCTCTGTCTTATTCAATCCCGGACGAGCCCCCACTTGTAATATCGGAATATATTAATAATGGATTGAAAATACAGATATTAGTTAGACAGAGAAACGATGTTTGATTAACAGGAAAACTAAATGGAACGCTCGTATTTACAACAAATAACTTGACAACTATTTGGTAACTCTCTCTCTCTCTCTCTCTCTCTCTCTCTCACTAGCAACTCTAACACTCGACAACACTCGCAACTCAATTCTAACGACTCTATGCTTCGACGTCTCGATCAACTCTGATTCTCGCAACACGCACACTTTTCGATTCGCCTTGGATAGCGAAACCGTCCTTCTTCTAACGCGTTTTTAAAACGCGATGGCGCTATCACTTTCTAAAAGCATCGTCTTTACATTTCCGATGGCCACGGGCACATCCGACTGCCAGATATACAATGTATTATAAGAGTATCATTACCATACTTTTCATGAAAAGAGCAATTTTTCTTGATAACTATACTCTGTAACATAGATTGAAGTCGCTGATTTGATCCCTCTGATATCGTTGTCTTATGAGAGTCTCGCCTGGTCTTGATTGGTTGTGTTGACTCTTATCGTTGTGAAAATCGATTCGTTGTGTACCTTTTTTGTATAGAGAATTATTTTGTGGTAGAATATAATGTTGTAATATTCGTGGTCTTTACTTTACTAATTTTGTCACTGAGCCGCTCTTTGGTTCGTTGAGCGATTCATATTCCGCATATATTCCGTACTTGCTTCGCTTGGTACTTTTATAATTTTCGCAGTTACAATAAAAAATTTAATTCTTAACAGATTAAAGATTTAACCTCTTGCTTTATAGTGTACAATAATTTTTTTTTTTTTTTTTTTTTGTATAGGTTATGTGATCCATAGTTTGAGTAAGTAGTACATATATATATATATATATATGTCGGAGATGAAAGGACACCGGAACCTTCGGATAGCCCCGCAACATTGCAATCTAAAGTCTACTATAACTGTAACTAAACTATTGTTGTTATTCAATCCGATTGTAATTGTTCGAGATTAGTGACGGTGAGCTTTGGCTCGAGGCGACAGTCTGTCGCCCAACGTAGCCGCGGTCAAGGGATGAACGCTTTGCCTAACAAACATATGGAATAATTCTATAGCTCTCCTTAAAAGAAATATTCGTGGCGACACGCGACAGTAAACATTCCAACGGTTTCTGTCCCGTGGCTCGCCACACGCAGACCCTATTCTTCGAGTAAGATGATTGCCAGATGTCGATGCGTCTCCGCAGTACATGTTCGGCTAGCCCGAGGGCCCGTAATAAATCTTAAGGTTTAGTTAACTAAAGTCCTTCAAACAGACAAACAGTCTTTGTCCCAACTACGGGAAGATAGGCGAGACATATTTTTCAACGAGCGGCGTCTCCCACTAGCAACTTTCCCTCGAGGGCGGCTAGCATCTTTTTCTAACCACCAATATGGAGATTGACCAATTAGCAGCAACGTCAATTTCCCTTACTTCCTAAACGAAGGCTTTCCTCGACGAATCCGATGATCTCGTGTCCTTAGACAGACCCCAGTATAGTTTTCCTCTGTGGAATCATCGGGACGGGACGCGCATTCTTTGACGCGCTCCCGTCGACTAAAGAGTAACGTCTTTACGCTCAGCAATTATCGTTTACGAGTCAGACTTAGATTCAGCGAGAACGCCTATCTGTCATCCCGTTGACCGCGGATTCGTTATTGAACCTGAGATCACTGTCACTAGTGTCGCGGACGTCTCACCGCCGTGATAGATTGTCAAACCTGTGTTATTCATACCTGTGTCAATAAATCGTATCTTCGCTACACCGCAACGATGGCTACCTTCAATGAAGACTCCTCAAACACCGACAACCCTATCCCCACTGCTTCTCCGACATCAGAAGTGGGATCCGCACGGATTCAAGAGATGCAAGGGCGGATCAACGCCATGGAAGAGCTAATTCGGACACTGACGCAAAGGCCGAGTACGGAGACGATGAGTGTAGCGCTACCACGTTTCAACCCCGGGAACGCGGGCACCAGCCCAGCTTCGTGGTGCGCGGCTGTTAGTGCGGTTATGGACAAAGTGTCCCTACGAGACTACGAGTTATATATTGCTATAAGTCGTGCTTTAGAGGGTACCGCGGCAGAGTGGCTTACGCATGTCCCGGTCAACGGTCTTACTTGGACAAAGTTTAGGGAACTTTTTCTTGCTCGCTACGGAGGCACGGAGACGGCAACCTCGGTGCTAATCAGGGTGCTCGACGAATCACCACTGGAGGACGAAACCGCTGGGACTTTCGGAAATCGCCTCCACTCCCTTCTGTCGGCGAAATGGGGAAATCTATCCAATGTCGAGCTGATCAACGCCGTTATCCTTCTGCGACTGATCTGGTATGACCAGCGTTTCGAAAGAATAGCATTCGGGGACGATATTCGGACCCTAGAGCAATTCCAGAGGGAAATGAGAATCTTCTCTCACGCGAAGAAGAGGCCAGTACCTTCGCCAAATAATCCATCGGCGGAACCTGAAGCAAAACGACGCCACGTGTCGGCCCGCCTCCCGAGATGCCTTCACTGTGGCAAACCAGGACATAAACTCGCGGATTGTAGGACGAGGAAGCGTGAGCAACAGCAGAGGAGTACACAACGCCAGGGAGGAAGGCGACCGGACGCATCGCCTCAGGTGGTTTGCTTTAAGTGTCAGGCGGAGGGCCATATCGCACCTGACTGCCCGCTACGACGGGACAAAAAGGCCAGTACCAAGAATGAACGTGTAGTCAACTGCTGCGCGGTGGAGCCGCCAGCTGGTACTCTAAGTCATCTGGGGGAGTCGTTCCCATTTTACTTCGATTCCGGAGCCGAGTGCTCATTAATTAGAGAGTCGGCTGCCTCGAAATTCTCCGGTAAGAGGACGACTGAGCTAGTAGTAATGCGAGGAATAGGAAACACCCGTGTTAAGAGTACGTCCCAGATCTTGTCCACGGTATGCATAAACGGTCTTACATTGGAGATAACCTTCCGTGTTCTTGCCGATACTTATCTGAATTACGATATCATGGTTGGTCGCGAGATTTTAAGCCAGGGTTTCGACGTATACATTACACGAAATAGCGTCGATATTTGTAGAACAAAGGTGGTCAACACCTGTAGTAAAACCCCCGAAGACGAGATCGATATTAACGCGGCCGATACTGACGTGATCGGTAACGATAAAAGTCGGTTAATTTCTGTTCTCGAGAAATTCAAAGATTCATTCATTACGGGCTTCCCACGTGCCCGCGTAAGCACGGGGCAGTTAGAAATACGGTTAATCGATCCTAATGTCACCGTGCAAAGAAGTCCTTACAGACTTAGCGAGGAAGAGCGGAGGATAGTGCGTGAGAGAATAGACGAGTTAATCAAAGCGAAGATTGTAAGGCCTAGTAACTCACCGTTCGCGAGCCCTATACTACTCGTGAAGAAAAAGGACGGTTCGGATAGACTGTGTGTAGACTTTCGAGCATTGAATAAAAATACGGTCGCGGACCGGTATCCCCTACCCCTTATCGCGGATCAAATAGCGAGATTGCAGAAGGCGAGATACTTCATTAGCCTAGACATGGCCACCGGGTTCCACCAAATCCCCATTCATCCCAATTCGACGGAATATACGGCGTTCGTTACACCCGACGGGCAATACGAGTACGTAACTATGCCTTTCGGATTGAAAAATGCACCATCCGTTTTTCAGAGGGCCATTCTCAACGCCTTAGGCGACCTCGCGTATTCGTTCGTTGTTGTTTACTTGGACGACGTCCTAATTATCGCCGACTCAGTAGATCAAGCCCTAGAAAGGTTGAATACCGTATTAGATACCCTCGTGAAAGCCGGATTCTCCTTTAACTTTGCAAAATGTTCCTTTTTAAAGACATCGGTACTCTATTTGGGATATGTAATTCGTAACGGAGAAGTCCGTCCAAACCCGGGTAAAATACAAGCCTTGAGTTCTTTACCTGCACCGTCGACCGTCACACAACTCAGACAATTCATAGGTTTGGCCTCTTACTTCCGAAACTTCATTCCCAAATTCTCACAAGTAATGAAACACCTGTACGCACTCACCTCGAGTAACAAGAATATACCTTGGACGGACCGGCACGAACAGATAAGACAAAAGGTAATTTCCGTCCTGACTGACGCGCCGGTGCTAATGATATTTGACCCCAATTACCCAATAGAACTACATACGGATGCTAGCTCGGAAGGATATGGGGCCATTTTAATGCACAGGGTTGAAGGTAAAAATCGAGTAGTGGAATATTACAGCAAAAGAACTAGCCCTGCAGAATCTAGGTATCATTCCTACGAATTGGAAACACTAGCAGTTGTAAACGCCGTCAAGCACTTCCGTCATTACTTACACGGACGAGAATTTCTTGTTGTCACCGACTGCAACTCCCTGAAAGCATCCCGCAATAAGGTACACTTGAACGACAGGGTTTACAGGTGGTGGGCTTACCTGCAAACTTTTACCTTTGACATTATGTACCGGGAGGGTAAACGAATGACCCACGTAGATTTCTTTTCGCGAAATCCCGTAGACTTAGATTGCGGTACGTTCAGCAAAATTGCAGAGAAAGAAATTAACCTAACCGAAATCTCCGACGATTGGCTACTAGCGGAACAACGTCGCGACCCACAAATTTCTGAGATCGTCAATAAATTACAGAACGAAGAGCTCGCGGAAGACGTCGCGAATACGTATGAGTTACGGTCCGGCACTCTTCATCGTAAAATACAGAGAAAAGGTAGAACTCTCTGCCTGCCCGTCGTTCCGAGAGGGTTTAGGTGGTCTGTTATTAACCATGTGCACCAGTCCATTATGCACTTAGGTTGGGATAAAACGCTTGAGAAACTGTATGAGTATTACTGGTTCGAAGGAATGGCGAAGTATGTTCGCAAATTCGTAGAGAACTGTCATGCTTGTCGAGTTTCAAAGGCAAGTTCGGGTAGAGTACAAGCCGAATTACACCCCATACCTAAGACCAGTATACCTTGGTATATGGTTCATATGGACATAACGGGCAAACTAAGCGATAAAAACGATTCGAAGGAATACGTCATTGTGTTGGTCGACGCCTTTACTAAGTTCGTATACTTGCACCATACCCGTAAGATAGACTCCATCAACACCATTAAAGCGCTTAAGTCCGCTATATTATTGTTCGGCAGTCCCTGCCGGATAATAGCGGATCAGGGAAGATGTTTTACGGGCAAAGAATTTCGAGACTTTTGTCAAGATAAATACATAAAACTCCATTTAATTGTGACCGGAGCTAGTAGGGCCAACGGACAGGTAGAGCGTATTATGAGTACGCTAAAAAACATGTTCACAACAATAGAAACCACCGGGCGGTCCTGGCAAGACGCGATCGGGGAAATACAACTGACCTTAAATTGTACCACTAACCGCGTGACTAAGTCAAGCCCGTTGGAACTACTAATCGGTAGAACAGCGAGACCCTACGGCTTATCCCTACCCGACAATATCGAAGAAAGAGAAGTAAATATCTCCCATGTAAGACAGCAGGCGATAAAGAATATAGAAGCAAGCGCCAAATACGATAAAGATAAGTTCGATGAAAACAAAGCTAAAATAACTAGGTTCAACCTTGGCGATTTCGTGTTACGCAAAAACGAGGAGAGGAACCAGACGAAGTTAGATCCGAAATTCAGGGGTCCGTTCAAGATAGCAGAGATTTTGGAAGGAGATAGGTATACCTTAAAAACTCTAGACGGAAAACGATCATATAAGGACAGACATGACAGACTGAGAAAGATGCCGGAAGGCTGCGTCCCTGCTGAGTTGGACGTCTGCGGTGATGACGACGACGGTGATAATATCGATGCAAGTACACCGACCTCAGAGGATCACTAACACTGCGTTGTAGTTGTAGTATATATCCACAGTGACGTTTTGCACATACGCAATATATCCACTGTGATGTCTCATATATCTGTAATATATCCACAGTGACGTTTTGCACATACGCAATATATCCACTGTGATGTCTCATATATCTGTAATATATCCACAGTGACGTTTTGCACATACGCAATATATCCACTGTGATGTCTCATATATCTGTAATATATCCACAGTGACGTTTTGCACATACGCAATATATCCACTGTGATGTCTCATATATCTGTAATATATCCACAGTGACGTTTTGCACATACGCAATATATCCACTGTGATGTCTCATACATCTGTAATATATCCACAGTGACGTTTTGCACATACGCAATATATCCACTGTGATGTCTCATACATCTGTAATATATCCACAGTGACGTTTTGCACATACGCAATATATCCACTGTGATGCCTCATACATCTGTAACATACCCACAGTGATACACCCAACGCAGTAACATGATCCAACAAACTGAGACTCTTCGGTGTACGAAATCGAAATGATCTGCCGTGTCATTACGGTCTGACTGGTAACTCACAGAATGCAACCAGCTCTTTAAACACAAATTATAGCGCTACTAATTCGAGCCCTCTTTCATTTCCTTGCATGTCAAACCTCCGAACAAAACCTCGTTGTTGAAATGGACCCTTGACTTTCTTGGACACTTAGTTAAATTGTAAATAATGTCAGTTGCATCGAAGCTAATGTAAGAAAACACGATATTTTAGCCACACACGAGGACGTGTGATAGTCAGGATGGCCGTGTCGGAGATGAAAGGACACCGGAACCTTCGGATAGCCCCGCAACATTGCAATCTAAAGTCTACTATAACTGTAACTAAACTGTTGTAGTTATTCAATCCGATTGTAATTGTTCGAGATTAGTGACGGTGAGCTTTGGCTCGAGGCGCAGTCTGTCGCCCAACGTAGCCGCGGTCAAGGGATGAACGCTTTGCCTAACAAAGGTATGGAGTAATTCTATAGCTCTCCTTAAAAGAAATATTCGTGGCGACACGCGACAGTAAACATTCCAACGGTTTCTGTCCCGTGGCTCGCCACACGCAGACCCTATTCTTCGAGTAAGATGATTGCCAGATGTCGATGCGTCTCCGCAGTACATGTTCGGCTAGCCCGAGGGCCCGTAATAAATCTTAAGGTTTAGTTAACTAAAGTCCTTCAAACAGACAAACAGTCTTTGTCCCAACTACGGGAAGATAGGGGAGACATATTTTTCAACGAGCGGCGTCTCCCACTAGCAACTTTCCCTCGAGGGCGGCTAGCATCTTTTTCTAACCACCGATATGGAGATTGACCAATTAGCAGCAACGTCAATTTCCCTTACTTCCTAAACGAAGGCTTTCCTCGACAAATCCGATGATCTCGTGTCCTTAGACACACCCCAGTATAGTTTTCCTCTGTGGAATCGTCGGGACGGGACGCGCATTCTTTGACGCGCTCCCGTCGACTATAGAGTAACGTCTTTACGCTCAGCAATTATCGTTTACGAGTCAGACTTAGATTCAGCGAGAACGCCTATCTGTCATCCCGTTGACCGCGGATTCGTTATTGAACCTGAGATCACTGTCACTAGTGTCGCGGACGTCTCACCGCCGTGATAGATTGTCAAACCTGTGTTATTCATACCTGTGTCAATAAATCGTATCTTCGCTACACCGCAACGATGGCTACCTTCAATGAAGACTCCTCAAACACCGACAACCCTATCCCCACTGCTTCTCCGACATATATATATATTTACGTGACAAGCTTTCATTTCAATCTATATTTAAGATTAATATTTTATCAGTTTCTGTTCGTAACAACATCGAAGTAGTCAATAAGTTTGAAGAGTATAATTAAGGAAGTTATGAAGCAAGAGGTTAAGAACAAATTCTGAAAGAGGTTATGTACAACTCAGTAGTATTGCTTTACATTACTTTGCGAATTACTTTTCAAGCATAAAAATAGTTTAACAGCCACTTATAGTTACTTCCTTACCATTACATTCATTAAATTCGTTTGATTTTGTAAACAAAATAACCACGCTGACCAGTCTCTTATTTAAAATAGAATTATTTTGTCATATATCCAACAGTTTACTTTCTCTTCGTAAATATTATTAATAATTTTATCAATTTCGTATACTTCCATCCTTCGTATAAGTGACAATGAATCAGAAGAGTTTCATAGCAATATTGAACAACATACAGTCAACTACAACACCATTAGATACATCCACCATACAGTCAACTACAACACCATTAGATAACAGCAATACAATAGATTATAATTTTCTACGTGTCATTGATTCATCATCATCATTTTCCATTTTTTTAGCATATGTAAAAACGTATCTGACGTAATCTTACCTCGCTCTTTGAGTACAAAAATCCATTCAAATGAAACAAAGGGAAAAGAAATAAGAAAACAAACACTCACATACGAATCTTCATTACATAACTGTATGTACTCCTCGAGGTATAATTACTCAGACACGTTACAGCGTACCTTCTTCGTTCCCTGATGGCTGATGTTGATCGTTGACGTTTATAATGAAAGAATTTCGTCAACGGCGCCATTTGGATCCTTGTTGCAAAATTAAAATAGCCGCAACAGCACCATTAAGCTCATCACCCAGAGTAGCTCTTGTTGCTGAGTCGTGGAGGAATTATTATCATCAACGACATAAACTATACCAGTTCCGGTAACGTTCTTCAGATGGTCCAGGCACTCGAACTCGCAACATCGCTCTCCAACACGGAATTTCTTGCATGTCTGTAGTAAAAAGAAATCGATCAATTGTACAGATCAATCGTCACTCGACTGCTCGAGAATTCAGATCATCCAGAGAATAGAATAGAGACGTGGAAAAATGTAGTGCGATCATCGCAGTGGGAGGAAATAGGGGGATAGGGACCAAATGAATGAACGAGATGTTAAGGACAACTGACGATAAGTTCTTCTTTTGTCGAGAATTGCATGTTTGTGAATGGTTTGTGGGTGGTTAGGTGGAGAGAATTGAAGAGTTTGGAGGTGACTGGAAGAGTGTTTTGGGCAAGGTAGATTGCAGAATGGTTGCGGTAGCATTGTGTTAATTATGGGTCTGTACATGTAATCTTAGTATGTATCACTACATACAACCTAACGTATATTTTTAATAATACATCAGAGTTTTAGTTATTTCATAGCTATGAATTTTATACTCTATAATCTTGACGTTTTATTTCACAGAAGCGTTTGAATATCCATAAAAATTAAATGAACCAATGTATTCATTATCTTATAGAGAAGATATATTATTTTTAATTATGTTCCAATTATTTATCATGATCCTGATTTCCTTATTCTGAAAATTTGAAAGAAAGTTTTGTAGTTTGATACTTTCAGCGACAAAGGGTCAATATTGCTTTAGTATATTTCGTCACATATACATATATATCTATATGTCGGAGATGAAAGGACACCGGAACCTTTGGATAGCCCCGCAACATTGCAATCTAAAGTCTACTATAACTGTAACTAAACTATTGTAGTTATTCAATCCGATTGTAATTGTTCGAGATTAGTGACGGTGAGCTTTGGCTCGAGGTGACAGTCTGTCGCCCAACGTAGCCGCGGTCAAGGGATGAACGCTTTGCCTAACAACAGGTATCGAGTAATTCTATAGCTCTCCTTAAAAGAAATATTCGTGGCGACACGCGACAGTAAACATTCCAACGGTTTCTGTCCCGTGGCTCGCCATACGCAGACCCTATTCTTCGAGCAAGATGACTGCCAGATGTCGATGCGTCTCCGCAGTACATGTTCGGCTAGCCCGAGGGCCCGTTATAAATCTTAAGGTTTAGTTAACTAAAGTCCTTCAAACAGACAAACAGTCTTTGTCCCAACTACGGGAAGATAGGGGAGACATATTTTTCAACGAGCGGCGTCTCCCACTAGCAACTTTCCCTCGAGGGCGGCTAGCATCTTTTTCTAACCACCGATATGGAGATTGACCAATTAGCAGCAACGCCAATTTCCCTTACTTTCTGAACGAAGGCTTTTCTCGACGAATCCGATGATCTCGTGTCCTTAGACACACCCCATTATAGTTTTCCTCCGTGGCATCATCGGGACGGGAAAGACATTCTCGCTCGCGATCTCATTGATGAAAGGAGTAACTCTTTACGATCAGTGAATATTACGCGTCCGACTTAGATTTTGTGAGTACGTTCATCTATCATCCCGTCGACCGCGGATTCGTTATTGAACCTAGGATCATTGTCATTAGTTTCTCGAGTACCTAACTACCGCGGTTACTTGTCCGGTTCTATAATAATCGTATTTGCACTAGTCAATGTCTTCTCTATTGCATAACGACAACGTGTAACCCAAACGAAGATTCGTTTCACGCCCCTAACCCTAATTCTTTTCATATATTTCATATATATATACATATATATATATATATATACCTAACCATATATATATATATATATATATATATATATATATATATATATCGTACATAAAACAAAATACATCTAAAAAATAATAATAATAAGGAACCTCTGATGGAAATGCCTCCGCAAACATTGTCCGAACGACGATCACCGAAGCCTAGGGAAACAACAAAAAAGGAAAAAACATTAAAATCGCAAAGACAACCATAATATGCGAATATCCAAACTTACGAAAAATAACTCGAAGAAGGAGGTCCTTGTTGTGGGAGAGCAGCGGAATTGCGCGTGTTGCCCGAGCAAACATCGAGGTGATAATGATGCTGCAGCCGCCGGCCCTTGCACGCGCCGAAGAAACACGGGTAATTCCCACGGTACAAAACATAGAAGTTTCTCGCGGAAAAGACTAGATCAGCATGGAATGCTTCAAGCCTCCTAGACGCTAGCTCAGCAGAAGCACACGACCGATAAAAACTAAGTCGAAATACGGAATTTACATTTTGTCACGTACGATTCCAAGAAACCCAAACTGCAACATCCCGATTCCCACGGAAGCGTACCCCCAGTGGACCACCAACCCGTGGGGGATGGCATTATAAATAAGCGAAGCAACATAGAGCAGCGCTC
>NW_022885191.1:0-13485 GCF_011952205.1 Bombus bifarius | reverse complement strand
TTTGGCCTCTTACTTCCGAAACTTCATTCCCAAATTCTCACAAGTAATGAAACCCCTGTACGCACTCACCTCGAGTAACAAGAATATACCTTGGACGGACCGGCACGAACAGATAAGACAAAAGGTAATTTCCGTCCTGACTGACGCGCCGGTGCTAATGATATTTGACCCCAATTACCCAATAGAACTACATACGGATGCTAGCTCGGAAGGATATGGGGCCATTTTAATGCACAGGGTTGAAGGTAAAAATCGAGTAGTGGAATATTACAGCAAAAGAACTAGCCCTGCAGAATCTAGGTATCATTCCTACGAATTGGAAACACTAGCAGTTGTAAACGCCGTCAAGCACTTCCGTCATTACTTACACGGACGAGAATTTCTTGTTGTCACCGACTGCAACTCCCTGAAAGCATCCCGCAATAAGGTACACTTGAACGACAGGGTTTACAGGTGGTGGGCTTACCTGCAAACTTTTACCTTTGACATTATGTACCGGGAGGGTAAACGAATGACCCACGTAGATTTCTTTTCGCGAAATCCCGTAGACTTAGATTGCGGTACGTTCAGCAAAATTGCAGAGAAAGAAATTAACCTAACCGAAATCTCCGACGATTGGCTACTAGCGGAACAACGTCGCGACCCACAAATTTCTGAGATCGTCAATAAATTACAGAACGAAGAGCTCGCGGAAGACGTCGCGAATACGTATGAGTTACGGTCCGGCACTCTTCATCGTAAAATACAGAGAAAAGGTAGAACTCTCTGCCTGCCCGTCGTTCCGAGAGGGTTTAGGTGGTCTGTTATTAACCATGTGCACCAGTCCATTATGCACTTAGGTTGGGATAAAACGCTTGAGAAACTGTATGAGTATTACTGGTTCGAAGGAATGGCGAAGTATGTTCGCAAATTCGTAGAGAACTGTCATGCTTGTCGAGTTTCAAAGGCAAGTTCGGGTAGAGTACAAGCCGAATTACACCCCATACCTAAGACCAGTATACCTTGGTATATGGTTCATATGGACATAACGGGCAAACTAAGCGATAAAAACGATTCGAAGGAATACGTCATTGTGTTGGTCGACGCCTTTACTAAGTTCGTATACTTGCACCATACCCGTAAGATAGACTCCATCAACACCATTAAAGCGCTTAAGTCCGCTATATTATTGTTCGGCAGTCCCTGCCGGATAATAGCGGATCAGGGAAGATGTTTTACGGGCAAAGAATTTCGAGACTTTTGTCAAGATAAATACATAAAACTCCATTTAATTGTGACCGGAGCTAGTAGGGCCAACGGACAGGTAGAGCGTATTATGAGTACGCTAAAAAACATGTTCACAACAATAGAAACCACCGGGCGGTCCTGGCAAGACGCGATCGGGGAAATACAACTGACCTTAAATTGTACCACTAACCGCGTGACTAAGTCAAGCCCGTTGGAACTACTAATCGGTAGAACAGCGAGACCCTACGGCTTATCCCTACCCGACAATATCGAAGAAAGAGAAGTAAATATCTCCCATGTAAGACAGCAGGCGATAAAGAATATAGAAGCAAGCGCCAAATACGATAAAGATAAGTTCGATGAAAACAAAGCTAAAATAACTAGGTTCAACCTTGGCGATTTCGTGTTACGCAAAAACGAGGAGAGGAACCAGACGAAGTTAGATCCGAAATTCAGGGGTCCGTTCAAGATAGCAGAGATTTTGGAAGGAGATAGGTATACCTTAAAAACTCTAGACGGAAAACGATCATATAAGGACAGACATGACAGACTGAGAAAGATGCCGGAAGGCTGCGTCCCTGCTGAGTTGGACGTCTGCGGTGATGACGACGACGGTGATAATATCGATGCAAGTACACCGACCTCAGAGGATCACTAACACTGCGTTGTAGTTGTAGTATATATCCACAGTGACGTTTTGCACATACGCAATATATCCACTGTGATGTCTCATATATCTGTAATATATCCACAGTGACGTTTTGCACATACGCAATATATCCACTGTGATGTCTCATATATCTGTAATATATCCACAGTGACGTTTTGCACATACGCAATATATCCACTGTGATGTCTCATATATCTGTAATATATCCACAGTGACGTTTTGCACATACGCAATATATCCACTGTGATGTCTCATATATCTGTAATATATCCACAGTGACGTTTTGCACATACGCAATATATCCACTGTGATGTCTCATACATCTGTAATATATCCACAGTGACGTTTTGCACATACGCAATATATCCACTGTGATGTCTCATATATCTGTAATATATCCACAGTGACGTTTTGCACATACGCAATATATCCACTGTGATGCCTCATACATCTGTAACATACCCACAGTGATACACCCAACGCAGTAACATGATCCAACAAACTGAGACTCTTCGGTGTACGAAATCGAAATGATCTGCCGTGTCATTACGGTCTGACTGGTAACTCACAGAATGCAACCAGCTCTTTAAACACAAATTATAGCGCTACTAATTCGAGCCCTCTTTCATTTCCTTGCATGTCAAACCTCCGAACAAAACCTCGTTGTTGAAATGGACCCTTGACTTTCTTGGACACTTAGTTAAATTGTAAATAATGTCAGTTGCATCGAAGCTAATGTAAGAAAACACGATATTTTAGCCACACACGAGGACGTGTGATAGTCAGGATGGCCGTGTCGGAGATGAAAGGACACCGGAACCTTCGGATAGCCCCGCAACATTGCAATCTAAAGTCTACTATAACTGTAACTAAACTGTTGTAGTTATTCAATCCGATTGTAATTGTTCGAGATTAGTGACGGTGAGCTTTGGCTCGAGGCGCAGTCTGTCGCCCAACGTAGCCGCGGTCAAGGGATGAACGCTTTGCCTAACAAAGGTATGGAGTAATTCTATAGCTCTCCTTAAAAGAAATATTCGTGGCGACACGCGACAGTAAACATTCCAACGGTTTCTGTCCCGTGGCTCGCCACACGCAGACCCTATTCTTCGAGTAAGATGATTGCCAGATGTCGATGCGTCTCCGCAGTACATGTTCGGCTAGCCCGAGGGCCCGTAATAAATCTTAAGGTTTAGTTAACTAAAGTCCTTCAAACAGACAAACAGTCTTTGTCCCAACTACGGGAAGATAGGGGAGACATATTTTTCAACGAGCGGCGTCTCCCACTAGCAACTTTCCCTCGAGGGCGGCTAGCATCTTTTTCTAACCACCGATATGGAGATTGACCAATTAGCAGCAACGTCAATTTCCCTTACTTCCTAAACGAAGGCTTTCCTCGACAAATCCGATGATCTCGTGTCCTTAGACACACCCCAGTATAGTTTTCCTCTGTGGAATCGTCGGGACGGGACGCGCATTCTTTGACGCGCTCCCGTCGACTATAGAGTAACGTCTTTACGCTCAGCAATTATCGTTTACGAGTCAGACTTAGATTCAGCGAGAACGCCTATCTGTCATCCCGTTGACCGCGGATTCGTTATTGAACCTGAGATCACTGTCACTAGTGTCGCGGACGTCTCACCGCCGTGATAGATTGTCAAACCTGTGTTATTCATACCTGTGTCAATAAATCGTATCTTCGCTACACCGCAACGATGGCTACCTTCAATGAAGACTCCTCAAACACCGACAACCCTATCCCCACTGCTTCTCCGACATATATATATATTTACGTGACAAGCTTTCATTTCAATCTATATTTAAGATTAATATTTTATCAGTTTCTGTTCGTAACAACATCGAAGTAGTCAATAAGTTTGAAGAGTATAATTAAGGAAGTTATGAAGCAAGAGGTTAAGAACAAATTCTGAAAGAGGTTATGTACAACTCAGTAGTATTGCTTTACATTACTTTGCGAATTACTTTTCAAGCATAAAAATAGTTTAACAGCCACTTATAGTTACTTCCTTACCATTACATTCATTAAATTCGTTTGATTTTGTAAACAAAATAACCACGCTGACCAGTCTCTTATTTAAAATAGAATTATTTTGTCATATATCCAACAGTTTACTTTCTCTTCGTAAATATTATTAATAATTTTATCAATTTCGTATACTTCCATCCTTCGTATAAGTGACAATGAATCAGAAGAGTTTCATAGCAATATTGAACAACATACAGTCAACTACAACACCATTAGATACATCCACCATACAGTCAACTACAACACCATTAGATAACAGCAATACAATAGATTATAATTTTCTACGTGTCATTGATTCATCATCATCATTTTCCATTTTTTTAGCATATGTAAAAACGTATCTGACGTAATCTTACCTCGCTCTTTGAGTACAAAAATCCATTCAAATGAAACAAAGGGAAAAGAAATAAGAAAACAAACACTCACATACGAATCTTCATTACATAACTGTATGTACTCCTCGAGGTATAATTACTCAGACACGTTACAGCGTACCTTCTTCGTTCCCTGATGGCTGATGTTGATCGTTGACGTTTATAATGAAAGAATTTCGTCAACGGCGCCATCTGGATCCTTGTTGAAAAATTAAAATAGCCGCAACAGCACCATTAAGCTCATCACCCAGAGTAGTTCTTGTTGCTGAGTCGTGGAGGAATTATTATCATCAACGACATAAACTATACCAGTTCCGGTAACGTTCTTCAGATGGTCCAGGCACTCGAACTCGCAACATCGCTCTCCAACACGGAATTTCTTGCATGTCTGTAGTAAAAAGAAATCGATCAATTGTACAGATCAATCGTCACTCGACTGCTCGAGAATTCAGATCATCCAGAGAATAGAATAGAGACGTGGAAAAATGTAGTGCGATCATCGCAGTGGGAGGAAATAGGGGGATAGGGACCAAATGAATGAACGAGATGTTAAGGACAACTGACGATAAGTTCTTCTTTTGTCGAGAATTGCATGTTTGTGAATGGTTTGTGGGTGGTTAGGTGGAGAGAATTGAAGAGTTTGGAGGTGACTGGAAGAGTGTTTTGGGCAAGGTAGATTGCAGAATGGTTGCGGTAGCATTGTGTTAATTATGGGTTTGTACATGTAATCTTTGTATGTATCACTACATACAACCTAACGTATATTTTTAATAATACATCAGAGTTTTAGTTATTTCATAGCTATGAATTTTATACTCTATAATCTTGACGTTTTATTTCACAGAAGCGTTTGAATATCCATAAAAATTAAATGAACCAATGTATTCATTATCTTATAGAGAAGATATATTATTTTTAATTATGTTCCAATTATTTATCATGATCCTGATTTCCTTATTCTGAAAATTTGAAAGAAAGTTTTGTAGTTTGATACTTTCAGCGACAAAGGGTCAATATTGCTTTAGTATATTTCGTCACATATACATATATATCTATATGTCGGAGATGAAAGGACACCGGAACCTTTGGATAGCCCCGCAACATTGCAATCTAAAGTCTACTATAACTGTAACTAAACTATTGTAGTTATTCAATCCGATTGTAATTGTTCGAGATTAGTGACGGTGAGCTTTGGCTCGAGGTGACAGTCTGTCGCCCAACGTAGCCGCGGTCAAGGGATGAACGCTTTGCCTAACAACAGGTATCGAGTAATTCTATAGCTCTCCTTAAAAGAAATATTCGTGGCGACACGCGACAGTAAACATTCCAACGGTTTCTGTCCCGTGGCTCGCTATACGCAGACCCTATTCTTCGAGCAAGATGACTGCCAGATGTCGATGCGTCTCCGCAGTACATGTTCGGCTAGCCCGAGGGCCCGTTATAAATCTTAAGGTTTAGTTAACTAAAGTCCTTCAAACAGACAAACAGTCTTTGTCCCAACTACGGGAAGATAGGGGAGACATATTTTTCAACGAGCGGCGTCTCCCACTAGCAACTTTCCCTCGAGGGCGGCTAGCATCTTTTTCTAACCACCGATATGGAGATTGACCAATTAGCAGCAACGCCAATTTCCCTTACTTTCTGAACGAAGGCTTTTCTCGACGAATCCGATGATCTCGTGTCCTTAGACACACCCCATTATAGTTTTCCCCCGTGGCATCATCGGGACGGGAAAGACATTCTCGCTCGCGATCTCATTGATGAAAGGAGTAACTCTTTACGATCAGTGAATATTACGCGTACCGACTTAGATTTTGTGAGTACGTTCATCTATCATCCCGTCGACCGCGGATTCGTTATTGAACCTAGGATCATTGTCATTAGTTTCTCGAGTACCTAACTACCGCGGTTACTTGTCCGGTTCTATAATAATCGTATTTGCACTAGTCAATGTCTTCTCTATTGCATAACGACAACGTGTAACCCAAACGAAGATTCGTTTCACGCCCCTAACCCTAATTCTTTTCATATATTTCATATATATATACATATATATATATATATATACCTAACCATATATATATATATATATATATATATATATATATATATATATCGTACATAAAACAAAATACATCTAAAAAATAATAATAATAAGGAACCTCTGATGGAAATGCCTCCGCAAACATTGTCCGAACGACGATCACCGAAGCCTAGGGAAACAACAAAAAAGGAAAAAACATTAAAATCGCAAAAACAACCATAATATGCGAATATCCAAACTTACGAAAAATAACTCGAAGAAGGAGGTCCTTGTTGTGGGAGAGCAGCGGAATTGCGCGTGTTGCCCGAGCAAACATCGAGGTGATAATGATGCTGCAGCCGCCGGCCCTTGCACGCGCCGAAGAAACACGGGTAATTCCCACGGTACAAAACATAGAAGTTTCTCGCGGAAAAGACTAGATCAGCATGGAATGCTTCAAGCCTCCTAGACGCTAGCTCAGCAGAAGCACACGACCGATAAAAACTAAGTCGAAATACGGAATTTACATTTTGTCACGTACGATTCCAAGAAACCCAAACTGCAACATCCCGATTCCCACGGAAGCGTACCCCCAGTGGACCACCACCCCGTGGGGGATGGCATTATAAATAAGCGAAGCAACATAGAGCAGCGCTCATTATTATTCTGGTGAACATTCTTATTACGCTCATTATATTTTGTGTTCATTGTTATTACGGATCATTCGTATTACGTTCATTATTCTTGCGTTCATTATTATAGTGATCATTGTTATTACCGTTCATTATTCTTGTGCTCATTATATTTTGTGTTCATTGTTACTACGTTCGTTATTGCGCTCATCATTGCGTTTAGAAATTTTGTATAGTATTTTGCGTTTCGGGGTCTTTAGTTTTTCGGTCAAGAAAAGAGAACCGCGACTAAGTAAAAGAAAGATTTTATCTTTGAAGTCCTCATTTCATCGCTTAGACAGAAACGCGCATTGTAATTGCGGTATTAATCCAGTTAGTAAATTGTTCAGTCTGTATCGAAATAGATAAATAAAGTAAAAGTTGATAGTAAACTATATTCGAGTTCAAGTAATAAACCCAACAAAAACTTCGACGACCACCGGAGCAGCTGAGGTAATGGCACCAGACAGCACCTACTCCTCAAGGTAAGAAAATTAATTTTGAAAATTTCCTTCTTCTCTGATAATCTCGTTGCCCTCGAGAATCGAATTAGAACTTCCTATCATCGATCTCGTTTTATTTTCGTGAACGGTTTTGAAGATAGAATCATTGTTTAAACTTTAAACAAAGGAGTTGTCCGCTGTGTCGGCTTGTGCGAACGGTACTTTCAGCTACTGAAACACCCACTGATCTTCGCATTCCTCCTCCCATTGTTGGCAAAATATTGTCCGTCTTTGGGCAAGGCTTGCGAAATCACACAAGTCCCGCACAGAGAGGACCATTAAATACATCGTCGGGGTCAATCGAAAATTAAGAGCAATACCGGCATTGCTATTAATCGATATTCTTGCCATCATTGCATGCGATTGTAAGAGAGAAATAGCAGAATAATTTCCCTTCGAAAATTTAACCAAAGGATCGTTCGCTGTGTTGGCTTGTGCAAACGGTGTTTTCGATTATCGAAAACACCCATCGATCTTCGCATTCCTCCTCCCACTGTTGGTAAAATATTACCCGTCTTTGGGCAAGGCTTCCGAAATCACACGAGTCCCACACAGAGAGGATCGTTAGAATCATCCTCGATTATTAAACTCAAAAGGCAAGAAAATCATGGTAACAGAATCCATCGTAGTAAATGAATTGAGTTTCGGTTCTAACGGCAAACTACTACAGCGAAATTAAAAGAGAAGAAGAAGTCAAACGTAAAAATAAATTTATATAAAACAACGAAAAATCTCACATTCCTATCCAATCCAGCAACGCTAAAATATATATATCCGGCTAATAAAATATATATAAAGGTAATAATCTAAGCAATTCTACATTCAAATAAAAATCCGTTTAACGAGGACAAATATTTATTGTTCCCAGCTTTAATCCTCTCCCGTGCCAATATCCCTGCACATAGCAGGTTAGCCGAAAAGTGGAAATCGTTTACCAGTTGCATTAAGCGTCAGTTAACGCTACCCATTAAACGAAAAAAAATAATAAAAAATAAAATATTTTGAAATAGTCCTTAGACTATTTCTGGTGGCAGCAACTACCGTATTAATTAGAAATCTAAATCAGTATTACATACACAATAATATCAATTCAGTTTATTTCCCTTCAGATTAAATTCAAACTCGAACGAAAAAAAAAATTTTTCAGTAAAATTTAAACTTAAGATTTGATCGATTTAAACAAACAAATTGATACGTAACATTAGAGATTTAAATTTTTGGTGGCAGCGGTGGGATCTGCTTCACGGAGGATTAAAGTTGGTTTAAACGGTTCGATTCGCTCCACAAAGAATTAAAGTTGTTACGATTATCGATAAAATATATACCTAAGAAATAATGTCGACTAAATTAGAATCGTTGGACAAAGACATGATCTTGATGTTGTCGGAAAAACTTAAAGCATGGGATGCGAATTTTCGCGACATGAGTACAACAATGAATAAATTACAAGACGATGTGCGTTCACTGAAAATAAAAAAAGAAATCAAGACACCCGTATCATCGCCGATAATTTCCCAAGCGACAATACCGATAGAAGTTAATACCCAACCAATTAAGTTAAAAGATGCAATAGAGACAGTACCAGTGTTCGACGAACATCGACCCTCGGTATTTCGATTTTTAAGAGCATGCGAGCGCGCACGAAACATGGTTCCTAGGCATCAAGAATCTCAGTTAGTAAAATTATTAACGAATAAGCTTCGCGGACACGCATTTCTCGCCATAGAAGACACAGAAGTAATAAGTTTAAACGATTTCGGGAATAAATTAAAAGATATGTTCGGTCCGGGAAAAACGGTTAACGAATATAAAGGGGAATTAGCTACAATATTTCAACGACCGGGAGAAGATATTTTGGACTAGATAGAACGCGTCAAAGATCTCAGACTGGCGATAATGAACGGGGAAAGGTACGAGTACGGCACCGTATTTCAAGATAGGATAGATCGAGACACGAGGGAAGCTTTCGTTAAGGGGCTTCCAAACGAGGTGTATTTACGAGTAAAGATAGCAGGATACCAATCCTTGGACGATGCGTACCGCCAAGCCGTGAAAGCAATACGAGAACTAAAACAAGTGAACAATAGAATTCGATACCAACATTCGACACCTTCGAATAATTATAACCGAAACAACCGCCAGAACTGGAGATTTATACCGCCGTCGCGGAAACATCTAAACAACCCGGGAATAGAAGAAAATGTTAGAAAAGAAGCAAGAGCAATAATTTGGGAAGAAAAATGCATAAATAAATACCTCGATAGAGATCTAAATCAAAAGAGAGATGCTGATCATTTCAACCAATCAACTTTTCAATGCAAACATCATTCCGTTGCTGTGATAAGGGATAATGTCACGTTAAATAATAAGAGGACGCACGGTGCCATAGACAGGATCATGAGTGAGAAATTTCCTGAGTTACCAAACAAGATAAATAATATTAGTGCCAAAGAACTTTCAGACGAAGCAGAAACTAGGAAATTGAACGACGAGACGACAGGAAATGCTTATCCACTGCATAATATCACAGAGATATTGGACCCGCTGGGAAGTGCGAATTGCCTCTCCACGTTCGACTTGGCAAAGATACAAAAGCAAGACTCCACGAATTTCGTGAATGTCTCAACCATAATAGGAAAAGAGATAGCGAGTGTATCTCACTCAAAAACTTCTATAAAACCATCAGAAGGAAACTTTATCGAAATCAAAGCCAAATCATTAAATTGCAAGGAAGATCACACTATAGAAAATAAAAATATAGCTATCCCTAAATCCAAAACAGAATCTATAAGCAAAAAGGTTTGTAATAAAAATTCAAAGAATAATTCCAAATCTACCAAAAATATTCCTAAACGTTCCATACAAATAAATAATAATTTAATTATAATAAGCACTTCCAGTGAAACTATTCATCCTGAAAAGGTAGAGAAAAATAAAGGTGTTGTGAATAAAGTAAATAAAGAAGGAAAAAGGGTAACCAAGGAAAAGGATTCTAAACATTTTCAAGCTGAAGAAACGCAAGTTCAACGAGCCCAAAGAAATCAAAAGGGAGAAAATAGGGAATCACCAGTTGAAGATATATATAAAAACTTGAATACACTAGCCATTGGATTATAATTGGATTAAAAATACTTTATTGGTTACTACATCTAATATTTGACGTAGGTAACATAGTAGGTAGTGCTGATCTTATGATTCCCCCAGGAAAATATAGATGGTATCACGCTATACTATATACAAAATATTTTTGGGTTAATATGGCTGCGGCACTTTCAAAAATTTGTATTTTGAATGCTATTAGCAAGCAATTGGATAATTGGATCGATGTCAGTAAACTTGCGTCTTGGCGCAAAATAGAAACTAAAATGAAGGAAAGGAACGAAATTCTCCCCGCACGAATTAGTTTTGGACATCTAGCCAGAGAACCTACTGGTGAAGTAATAATCGAAGAGAACATGGAACCAACATACTCAGAATATCTCGAAGATCTGTTCAATAAAATTTACACCGTACAACGAATGGCAAGAGAAAATTTGATAAAATCCAAACTAAGATCAAAGGGATATTACGATCGACGAATCAACCCTCAAGATTTTAAAATAGGAGATTCGATATATTTACTAAAAGAACCTAGTAAAGGAAAATTCTCCGATCAATATACTGGACCACACAAAGTGCTAGAAATCTTGCAGAACCAAAACGTCAAGATTGAAGTGAAAATGGGATTCCGCGAACGGTGCACTTAAACAAGTTAAAACTAGCGCATAATCGAAATAAACAATGAATAAAGTGATTTCAGTGGGCAACGTAGTGCAGTAGTGTATGTTGTAGTGCTGTTCGTCGAATGACACAGATAGCGAAAACATAAAAGAAAAGAAAAGGAAAATTATTATATGTGATTCAATTATTGTTTAAATATAAAACGTGTTAACTCAATGAATAATTAACTAGTGAAAGTGAAAGTTACCTTGTGAACAAGTGATCAACATACAAGAAAGTGTACGTGCAAGTATAGGTTATGGATCGTTGTTCGTGGTACATAATGTACGACAGCTACCTAAAATAAGTGAATAAATTAGTTTCAATCGTCTCAGTGCAAAATACAAGGTTACTAAATGTTATAACTATATTGTGGATAAATCAAAAGGAGGTGTGACACTGTTCGTCGAATAATACAGATAGTGAACACCTAAAAAGAAAAAAAAGAAAATTATCATGTGTACTCCAATCATTGTTTGAATATAAAACGTGTTGATTCAATAAATAATTAAAAGAGTGAAAGTGAAAGTTACCTTGTGAACAAGTAATCATAATACGAGAAGGTTTACGTGCAAAATAGGTTATGGCTGCCTGTTTGCGGAACACCATGTACAACAGCCAGCTGAAAAATAAATGAACAAATTAACTTCAATTGCCTTAATGCAAAATACAACAGTACTAAATGTTATAACAATACTGTGGAAGCATGGCACTGTTCGTTGAATAACACAGATAGCGGAAACTTGAAAAGAAAAGGTTTATTACGAGTGCTCCAATTACTGTTTGAACGTAAAACGTGTTAGTTCAACGAATAACTAAAACAGTGAAAGTGCAACCTACCTCGTGAACAATTAATCACTATACAAGGAAGTGTACATGCATGAATTTCGCAGGTTAATAAGAAGAAATAAAATAGCTAATAAAGTATAGAAAGCGGTTAGAAAATAATCAAGATAGATTAATTGAGAGTTAGTAATAAATATAACCGGAGTAAAAGGATATTTTGTTATGCATTAATCTACGTAGTATTGTTATGTTATTTTGTAATGCCCAATAGCGGTCGCGCACACAATGCATTATACACATATTGAATTAAATAAATTAAACACCACCTTTATGACCACAGATATAAGACGATTGAAGGCAGCCGTAGTAGAAGGCAGCCGTAGTAAGTATCCAAGGCATATCAAAGAATCGGATGATGTTGTGGGAACGATCCAGGTAAGTGACGCAGCATCGAAAGAGCAGAATCTGAAGAATTACAGACAATGTTAATCTAACAAATAAATTTTAATCACTAATAAGGAAACTAATTCATATCATACACAAAATAATAACAAATAGCAAGTACATGCAATAATAAATTAATAGGGAAAATAAGAAAAGTCAATAAACACAGAAATAGGTTAGAAATTAATCAAGATAGACTAACTAAATATTAACAACAAGACATGACTGAACTCGGTGCAAAGGAATAAAGTTATGCTACACGAAAATAACTGGTAACACAATACACAAAACATTAACTAAATTGAACAAGACTTACATAAATGCAAGTCACGTATAATCAAAACAATGACTATTGAAATTCGGTAACAATACAATCCATGCTATCACATTAAAGTAGCACACGGTATTGACACAGACAATATCATGAAATACAAAACAATATTACAAAAACACTACTAAATAAAATTATAATGATTAACAATTAATTAGCTATTTCAACAACACGTTACTGTTGACATTAAACCAACGCCATACCAAAGTGACACGCGAGCGGCCATGTTGAAAAATTCGTCGCACATACAAATAATAGCCAATGCAATGTAATACAGCATCATAATAGCAATGTTAGGTACTAATAAAAAAAAAACAAACAAAAAAAAGAGAGAGATAAGGAAAATATATATATAATAAATAACAACTAACATAATCATAACATATTATATATATTATATTATATACAGGGATACAGTCTTCGTACAAAGGAACAGGTCCGAACGAAACTTATAAAAAAAAAAAAAATAAAAATAAATAATATATATATACATTAACTATTTTTGTATGTGTGTGCAGAACGGATGGCGAATTCATCAACCATTCTCTGAACGACGGATGGAAGTACATGTAGGTGTTGTCCAGACGTTTCACGAGGAATCCAGAGAGCATTTTGAATCTCTGCAGAAAATCCTCCCATGCATGATCGTTACA
>NW_022885190.1:0-26765 GCF_011952205.1 Bombus bifarius | reverse complement strand
TTCAGCTACTCAAACACCCACTGATCTTCGCATTCCTCCTCCCATTGTTGGCAAAACATTGCCCGTCTTTGGGCAAGGCTTGCGAAATCACACAAGTCCCGCACAGAGAGGACCATTAAATACATCGTCGGGGTCAATCGAAAATTAAGAGCAATACCGGCATTGCTATTTACCGATATTCTTGCCATCATTGCATGCGATTGTAAGAGAGAAATAGCAGAACAATTTCCCTTCGAAAATTTAACAAAAGGATCGTTCGCTGTGTTGGCTTGTGCAAACGGTGTTTTCGATTATCGAAAACACCCATCGATCTTCGCATTCCTCCTCCCACTGTTGGTAAAATATTACCCGTCTTTGGGCAAGGCTTCCGAAATCACACGAGTCCCACACAGAGAGGATCGTTAGAATCATCCTCGATTATTAAACTCAAAAGGCAAGAAAATCATGGTAACAGAATCCATCGTAGTAAATGAATTGAGTTTCGGTTCTAACGGCAAACTACTACAGCGAAATTAAAAGAGAAGAAGAAGTCAAACGTAAAAATAAATTTATATAAAACAACGAAAAATCTCACATTCCTATCCAATCCAGCAACGCTAAAATATATATATCCGGCTAATAAAATATATATAAAGGTAATAATCTAAGCAATTCTACATTCAAATAAAAATCCGTTTAACGAGGACAAATATTTATTGTTCCCAGCTTTAATCCTCTCCCGTGCCAATATCCCTGCACATAGCAGGTTAGCCGAAAAGTGGAAATCGTTTACCAGTTGCATTAAGCGTCAGTTAACGCTACCCATTAAACGAAAAAAAATAATAAAAAATAAAATATTTTGAAATAGTCCTTAGACTATTTCTGGTGGCAGCAACTACCGTATTAATTAGAAATCTAAATCAGTATTACATACACAATAATATCAATTCAGTTTATTTCCCTTCAGATTAAATTCAAACTCAAACGAAAAAAAAAATTTTTCAGTAAAATTTAAACTTAAGATTTGATCGATTTAAACAAACAAATTGATACGTAACATTAGAGATTTAAATTTTTGGTGGCAGCGGTGGGATCTGCTTCACGGAGGATTAAAGTTGGTTTAAACGGTTCGATTCGCTCCACAAAGAATTAAAGTTGTTACGATTATCGATAAAATATATACCTAAGAAATAATGTCGACTAAATTAGAATCGTTGGACAAAGACATGATCTTGATGTTGTCGGAAAAACTTAAAGCATGAGATGCGAATTTTCGCGACATGAGTACAACAATGAATAAATTACAAGACGATGTGCGTTCACTGAAAATAAAAAAAGAAATCAAGACACCCGTATCATCGCCGATAATTTCCCAAGCGACAATACCGATAGAAGTTAATCCCCAACCAATTAAGTTAAAAGATGCAATAGAGACAGTACCAGTGTTCGACGGACATCGACCCTCGGTATTTCGATTTTTAAGAGCATGCGAGCGCGCACGAAACATGGTTCCTAGGCATCAAGAATCTCAGTTAGTAAAATTATTAACGAATAAGCTTCGCGGACACGCATTTCTCGCCATAGAAGACACAGAAGTAATAAGTTTAAACGATTTCGGGAATAAATTAAAAGATATGTTCGGTCCGGGAAAAACGGTTAACGAATATAAAGGGGAATTAGCTACAATATTTCAACGACCGGGAGAAGATATTTTGGACTAGATAGAACGCGTCAAAGATCTCAGACTGGCGATAATGAACGGGGAAAGGTACGAGTACGGCACCGTATTTCAAGATAGGATAGATCGAGACACGAGGGAAGCTTTCGTTAAGGGGCTTCCAAACGAGGTGTATTTACGAGTAAAGATAGCAGGATACCAATCCTTGGACGATGCGTACCACCAAGCCGTGAAAGCAACACGAGAACTAAAACAAGTGAACAACAGAATTCGATACCAACATTCGACACCTTCGAATAATTATAACCGAAACAACCACCAGAACTGGAGATTTGTACAGCCGTCGCGGAAACATCTAAACAACCCGGGAATAGAAGAAAATGTTAGAAAAGAAGCAAGAGCAATAATTTGGGAAGAAAAATGCATAAATAAATACCTCGATAGAGATCTAAATCAAAAGAGAGATGCTGATCATTTCAACCAATCAACTTTTCAATGCAAACATCATTCCGTTGCTGTGACAAGGGATAATGTCACGTTAAATAATAAGAGGACGCACGGTGCCATAGACAGGATCATGAGTGAGAAATTTCCTGAGTTACCAAACAAGATAAATAATATTAGTGCCAAAGAACTTTCAGACGAAGCAGAAACTAGGAAATTGAACGACGAGACGACAGGCAATGCTTATCCACTGCATAATATCACAGAGATATTGGACCCGCTGGGAAGTGCGAATTGCCTCTCCACGTTCGACTTGGCAAAGATACAAAAGCAAGACTCCACGAATTTCGTGAATGTCTCAACCATAATAGGAAAAGAGATAGCGAGTGTATCTCACTCAAAAACTTCTATAAAACCATCAGAAGGAAACTTTATCGAACTCAAAGCCAAATCATTAAATTGCAAGGAAGATCACACTATAGAAAATAAAAATATAGCTATCCCTAAATCCAAAACAGAATCTATAAGCAAAAAGGTTTGTAATAAAAATTCAAAGAATAATTCCAAATCTACCAAAAATATTCCTAAACATTCCATACAAATAAATAATAATTTAATTATAATAAGCACTTCCAGTGAAACTATTCATCCTGAAAAGGTAGAGAAAAATAAAGGTGTTGTGAATAAAGTAAATAAAGAAGGAAAAAGGGTAACTAAGGAAAAGGATTCTAAACATTTTCAAGCTGAAGAAACGCAAGTTCAACGAGCCCAAAGAAATCAAAAGGGAGAAAATAGGGAATCACCAGTTGAAGATATATATAAAAACTTGAATACGCTAGCCATTGGATTATAATTGGATTAAAAATACTTTATTGGTTACTACATCTAATATTTGACGTAGGTAACATAGTAGGTAGTGCTGATCTTATGATTCCCCCAGGAAAATATAGATGGTATCACGCTATACTATATACAAAATATTTTTGGGTTAATATGGCTGCGGCACTTTCAAAAATTTGTATTTTGAATGCTATTAGCAAGCAATTGGATAATTGGATCGATGTCAGTAAACTTGCGTCTTGGCGCAAAATAAAAACTAAAATGAAGGAAAGGAACGAAATTCTCCCCGCACGAATTAGTTTTGGACATCTAGCCAGAGAACCTACTGGTGAAGTAATAATCGAAGAGAACATGGAACCAACATACTCAGAATATCTCGAAGATCTGTTCAATAAAATTTACACCGTACAACGAATGGCAAGAGAAAATTTGATAAAATCCAAACTAAGATCAAAGGAATATTACGATCGACGAATCAACCCTCAAGATTTTAAAATAGGAGATTCGATATATTTACTAAAAGAACCTAGTAAAGGAAAATTCTCCGATCAATATACTGGACCACACAAAGTGCTAGAAATCTTGCAGAACCAAAACGTCAAGATTGAAGTAAAAAAGGGATTCCGCGAACGGTGCACTTAAACAAGTTAAAACTAGCGCATAATCGAAATAAACAATGAATAAAGTGATTTCAGTGGGCAACGTAGTGCAGTAGTGTATGTTGTAGTGCTGTTCGTCGAATGACACAGATAGCGAAAACATAAAAGAAAAGAAAAGGAAAATTATTATATGTACTTCAATTATTGTTTAAATATAAAACGTGTTAACTCAATGAATAATTAACTAGTGAAAGTGAAAGTTACCTTGTGAACAAGTGATCAACATACAAGAAAGTGTACGTGCAAGTATAGGTTATGGATCGTTGTTCGTGGTACATAATGTACGACAGCTACCTAAAATAAGTGAATAAATTAGTTTCAATCGTCTCAGTGCAAAATACAAGGTTACTAAATGTTATAACTATATTGTGGATAAATCAAAAGGAGGTGTGACACTGTTCATCGAATAATACAGATAGCGAACACCTAAAAAGAAAAAAAAGAAAATTATCATGTGTACTCCAATCATTGTTTGAATATAAAACGTGTTGATTCAATAAATAATTAAAAGAGTGAAAGTGAAAGTTACCTTGTGAACAAGTAATCATCATACGAGAAGGTTTACGTGCAAAATAGGTTATGGCTCCCTGTTTGCGGAACACCATGTACAACAGCCAGCTGAAAAATAAATGAACAAATTAACTTCAATTGCCTTAATGCAAAATACAACAGTACTAAATGTTATAACAATACTGTGGAAGCATGGCACTGTTCGTTGAATAACACAGATAGCGGAAACTTGAAAAGAAAAGGTTTATTACGAGTGCTCCAATTACTGTTTGAACGTAAAACGTGTTAGTTCAACGAATAACTAAAACAGTGAAAGTGCAACCTACCTCGTGAACAATTAATCACTATACAAGGAAGTGTACATGCATGAATTTCGCAGGTTAATAAGAAGAAATAAAATAGCTGATAAAGTATAGAAAGCGGTTAGAAAATAATCAAGATAGATTAATTGAGAGTTAGTAATAAATATAACCGGAGTAAAAGGATATTTTGTTATGCATTAATCTACGTAGTATTGTTATGTTATTTTGTAATGCCCAATAGCGGTCGCGCATACAATGCATTATACACATATTGAATTAAATAAATTAAACACCACCTTTATGACCACAGATATAAGACGATTGAAGGCAGCCGTAGTAGAAGGCAGCCGTAGTAAGTATCCAAGGCATATCAAAGAATCGGATGATGTTGTGGGAACGATCCAGGTAAGTTACGCAGCATCGAAAGAGTAGAATCTGAAGAATTACAGACAATGTTAATCTAACAAATAAATTTTAATCATTAATAAGGGAACTAATTCATATCATGCATAAAATAATAACAAATAGCAAGTACAAGCAATAATAAATTAATAGGGAAAATAAGAAAGGTTAATAAACACAGAAATGGGTTAGAAATTACAATGTCAATCTAACAAATAAAATTTAATCATTAATAAGGAAACTAATTCATATCATACACAAAATAATAACAAATAGCAAGTACATGCAATAATAAATTAATAGGGAAAATAAGAAAAGTCAATAAACACAGAAATAGGTTAGAAATTAATCAAGATAGACTAACTAAATATTAACAACAAGACATGACTGAACTCGGTGCAAAGGAATAAAGTTATGCTACACGAAAATAACTGGTAACACAATACACAAAACATTAACTAAATTAAACAAGACTTACATAAATGCAAGTCACGTATAATCAAAACAATGACTATTGAAATTCGGTAACAATACAATCCATGCTATCACATTAAAGTAGCACACGGTATTGACACAGACAATATCATGAAATACAAAACAATATTACAAAAACACTACTAAATAAAATTATAATGATTAACAATTAATTAGCTATTTCAACAACACGTTACTGTTGACATTAAACCAACGCCATACCAAAGAGACACGCGAGCGGCCATGTTGAAAAATTCGTCGCACATACAAATAATAGCCAATGCAATGTAATACAGCATCATAATAGCAATGTTAGGTACTAATAAAAAAAAACAAACAAAAAAAGAGAGAGATAAGGAAAATATATATATAATAAATAACAACTAACATAATCATAACATATTATATATATTATATTATATACAGAGATACAGTCTTCGTACAAAGGAACAGGTCCGAACGAAACTTATAAAAAATAAAAATAAATAATATATATATACATTAACTATTTTTGTATGTGTGTGCAGAACGGATGGCGAATTCATCAACCATTCTCTGAACGACGGATGGAAATACATGTAGGTGTTGTCCAGACGTTTCATGAGGAATCCAGAGAGCATTTTGAATCTCTGCAGAAAATCCTCCCATGCATGATCGTTACAATAATCTGACTCATCTCGAAAGAAATTTTTTTAGTCCAAGGAATAGCAATCCGCACCGTAGAACTGTAAGGCACCTGTACGCCACCCACGAAACCAAATACTTTTGCTATCCACCTGTAAACAAACAACATTTATAACTATACATATAATTCTCACTTATATCTACCAATATATATACACGCATGTTGTAAAGTAGGCGATATTTATAACACTCACTTTCATTGATAATGCAAGTGACTCATAAAAATAAGCCGTCATATTTACCATTACACGCACATATATATATATTCAAAGACAAGCTATATTTGTAATATCTATTCCTATTGATAATATATACTTATATATTCATAACAATAAAACAAATCTCATCTATACTACTTACCAATACGTATGCATATATGTATATAATTATAACCCAAGTAGCATTCATAATATTTATTTTCACTGATAACATGTACGTAAAACCTAAAATAAAACAAAGGTTTTAACAATAAGAAAAAAAAAGAGAAAAAATACATATAAATATAAAAATTTTCTTTTTCTATATATATATATGTCGGAGATGAAATGAAAACCGGAGCCTTCCCTATGCAATTTTGAGGAGGCCTTTTAATGCTTTAGCCCAGATTTTATCATAACTGTAATTAAGTAATTGTCATCTGTAATTGTTTGACATTTGTGAAAAGCGAAAGTGGGTTCGAGGTGACAACTGGTCGCTGAACGTAGCCACGGTCACGGGATAAACGTTTTGCCTGACGAAGGTGTGGATTGGTTGTATTGTTCTCCCTAGAAATCACATAGAATTGTACTTTAGAAATGTCGATATAATGGGACACACGTTGTATGAGGAATCAATCTCCAGACAGAAACTGCCTAGCAACGGCGTTTGGATCTTTCTCGATGTTTCCAAGGAGTATATAACAAACTTTTGACAGATATTGCCTAGCAACAACGATTGGAACCTTCTCGATGTTTCCAGCGAGAATATAACAAACAAATGCAGTCGTATTACGAAAAAGATTTTAATCAGAGAGGCATTCGTGTGATCGCCTTGGAAAGTGATACATCAAGTAATTTTTTCCGAGTGATTCGGCAAACGTATTTTTTTGTGTTATAAAAATTGTTTAAAGTTTTCCCGTTGACCGTGGATTCGTTTGAATCCCGGATCATTGTTTATAGCGTAAATTAAATTCAATATTTGTAAATTTATCAATCGTTAATTTTCATTATTCGTTAAATTAGTAAATCGTAAGATATATTATTCGTTTCTTTTATTGTTCGATAAAACTTATTATTCTTTAATCTAATTAATAATTTAATTTATCATTTGTTAATCAATCATATCATTTATAAAAATTCATTATTCATAATATTTGTAAAACCTTGTTTATTCGTGTAAATATATTCTCTGTTTTGTAAAACAATGGCTAATTCAAACGAAGAGTCGTTACGCGCCTTAAATCTTAATGTTAACCCGACATATATATATTAATAATAATAAAAGGTTATTCTTATTTCTAATAAACTCGAAAGTAAAATGACAAATGACAACATTATACCATGATATACCGACACAAAGACGCACCACACAGAAGAAACTAATAGAGAACGCTTTAAGCTTGGCAAACTTACCGCCCGACGAATTTGCATACACCATAACCAAAACCCAGGACACATGGCTCTGATCACAGGAGAAGCGGTCCATATAGTCGAATGCATTCCGGTACAAGTAAAGGTACGACATACAACAGAATGCTACTCGGAGCTACCCGTTTGGCAAGGGAATCACACCACAGGAACTCCGCCCGGACGTGCGCCAAACGTCGCGATATTCAGCACCATCGTCGTTGGCCACGAGCGGAATATATACCCAAAAAGACCTCGACGCACTACGGGACCACGTCATGTTCCCGGCAGAAAAATCTGCAGTCTTGAACACATTGGCCAGAGGAGCGACAGGAAAAACAATCGTCCCTGGAACAGTAAACATCCTGGGAATGATGGACGAAAACACATTAAGGACAATAGCGAAAAATACCGTATCAAGCTTATGGACTGGTTTCATGGAATTTGGAACTGTCAGTGCAGCAATATTTGGAATACTCGTAATGTTTAAATTAATCAAGACGATAATAGATATAGCCATATACGGATACCAGTTACGTGAAACTTACGGATGTGGAATCGCCCTATTAGGAGCAATATGCGGCTCAGTCACCCACCTGCTACTATATCTCAAAGGAAGACGAAATATCGATGATCAAACATCACAACCTCAAGGGATATCGATAACACCGGTAGTCACTCAACAACCAACGACATCTACGTCCGCCTTGAGCGAACTCAGAGACACCATCAGTCAAATTTCCTTTGGAAATTTGAACTCCAAGGGCGGGGGTGTCACGTCCCGCGCTCCGCACGCGCCGTAACAAGAACAAGAAAACCATTCTATACAAAACGCGCGAATAAGGATTTGAATGCACAAACGAACACACGGCGCTACGAAACTAAAGGAAGGATTAACAAAACGAGGGCGACTAATAGATCCAACCAATAAACAAAACACATATACACACAACTCTAAATAAACCTACCAATAACCGACTTGCAATTTGAAAACTTGTGGTTCAATATAATATAAATCCAACCAGTATAAAATAAAATAAATAGAACCAGCTAATGGATTGAACGAGTTACGAACCAAACAAATAAACCAGGAAATAAGAATAACTACAAAAGGGGAAATAATTGAAACGCCAGGAATACATGTATATATAAATATATTTTAATCAATCAACTTGGAGAGTTGCATATAAGTATAAACATATATGCCAGACATGTAATAAACTAGTAAATATTAGAGACAGTACTTCCAATACTATGCAACAAATACAATATTATCAATTTATGAAATATAAGTATATATGAAGTCAAAAACTAATAGTCTAACGAATACATAAAACATACAATATTGTATTATTAAAGAAATAAAAGTTACATTGTCAGAAACATATATATATGTGTGCGCATTCTATCAAACAGTAATCTAAGATACATACTTAAAACTAGCCTACATTCTGGTAAAGAGTTATAAAATAAGAACTACATTACGAAACATGCATGTCTATATATAAATATATATAATCTATATTCTAAACTAAATTACTACTAATGTGTGCGCATTCTACATTATTAAATCAAATTAGTAATCTAAGATACATACTTAAAACCAGCCTACATTCCGGTAAAGAGTTATAAAATAAGAACTACATTACGAAACATGCATGTCTCTACATAAATATATAAATAATCTATATTCTAAACTAAACCACTACTAATAATCTACAAAAGAAATAGAACACACAACGCAACACTTGGGACTAAGCGACAACCTATCGATAGGCCAAACGCTCAAAATAATTAACACCGCAACGACTTGAGGAATTCTATTATCAAACACAAGTATGTAAACACACATTAAACACACAATAATCTAGAAACAAAACCTTCAATACTATGTTGCCACAATACAAGATATATATGTATATATGAAATCAAATGATTGACACATAACCTCAAATACACAACATTATATCGCTAAGGAATCTAAATGAAAATCACATTGCCAGAAATATATACATATATACGTGTGCGTGTGCGTGTTCTATCTTATTAAATGAAGTTAATATAAAATAAATAAGTGACATTTCATTTCGTATGAATACTACACTGCCAGAAGAAATATGCATATGAATACGTATATGTCGGAGATGAAAGAACACCGGAGCCTTTGGAATTTTGGATAATCCCGCAACATTGTAACCTAGAGTCTACTATAGCTGTAATTGAACAATTGTAGTTATTCAACCCGATTGTAATTGTTCGAGAGTCGTGATAATGAGCTTGGGCTCGAGGCGACAGTCAGTCGCCGAACGTAGCCGCGGTCACGGGATGAACGCTTTGTCTAACAAAGGTATGGAGTAATTCTATAGCTCTCCTTAAAAGAAATATTCGTGGCGACACGAGACAATAAACATTCTAACGGTTTCTGTCCCGTGGCTCGCCACGTGCAGACCCTATTCTTCGAGTAAGATGATTGCCAGATGTCGATGCGTCTCCGCAGCACATGTTCGGCTAGCCCGAGAGCCCGTTATAAATCTTAAGGTTTAGTTAACTAAAGTCCTTCAAACAGACAAACAGTCTTTGTCCCAACTACGGGAAGATAGGGGAGACATATTTTTCAACTAGTGGCGTCTCCCACTAGCAGCTTTCCCTCGAGGGCGGCTAACATCCTTTTCTAACCACCGATATGGAGATTGACCAATTAGCAGCAACGCCAATTTCCCTTACTTTCTGAACGAAGGCTTTTCTCGACGAATCCGATGATCTCGTGTCCTTAGACACACCCTATTATAGTTTTCCTCTGTGGCATCATCGGGACAGGAAGGGCATTCTCTCGCTCGCGATCTGATCGATCAAGGAGTAACGCCTTCGCGATCAGTGATTATTTTCAGACTTTGTGTGAACGTTCGGTTGTCATCCCGTTGGCCGCGGATTCGTTATTGAACCTAGGATCATTGTCATTAGTTTCTCGAGCACCTAACTACCGCGGTTACTTGTCCGGTTCTATAATAATCGTATTTGCACTAGTCAATGTCTTCTCCATTGCATAACGACAACGTGTAACCCAAACGAAGATTCGTTTCACGCCCCTAACCCTAATTCTAATGAAAACCCGACATATATATATATGTGTGTGTGTGTGTGCGTATGTTTTATATTATCGAACACTCTATAAAATAAACTACTCAAAACAATAAATAACGCTATCGAAGAATTACAAAACATTAGTCATATTAAAATGACACACAACATAAATATATATATATGTATATTCACACGAACAATACTATTGTCACTTTAAACAATATTAATAAATAAATGTTCTAATTGCGGTAGAATAAGGAAAAACGAGCGACAGACGGAAAATTACTTCGATATCAAACAAAACTAAAGACCCGCCACTATAACTTTACTGATAACATTTATGAGCAGCCATGTTAGATTTACACGTGCGCATCGGAACAACTAACGCGCGTCATGGCGACAGGAATATTAGGGATTAATGGAAGTCAGGCGCGAGAAACAAATCATGAAAACACATTGTTAACATTTTTCTTTAATAAATTCTATGCGCAACTACACTGTCAAATACAAATGTAAAAAAATATATATATAGATATATTATTAATTAAAAAAAAGGGGGGAAATATAAAATTAAATATATTTAACAAACATAAAATAGATAACCTTAACATTTAAAATGTATATATATATATATATGTCGGAGATGAAAGGAAAGCCGAAGCCCTTCCTTGGAAATTTTGGGAACATCCTCTAGTACCTTAGCCTAGATTTTATTATAGTTGTAATTGTTTAAGATTTGTAATAAGCGAGATTGGGTTCGAGGTGACAATCGGTCGCTGAACGTAGTCACGGTCACGGGATGGATGTTTTATCTAACGGAGGTCTGGAGTGGTTGTATGTGTTTTCCGAGAAATGTGGTTGTGGCGGCATGCGGCCTCGAGAGCGGGCCGAGCCACGTGTGATGTTGCCTCGGAGGTGCCGATGCAATGGGACATACATTGTATTTAGTAATCAAAACTCCAGGCGGAAACTGCCTAGCAACGGCGTTTGGAACTTTCTCGATGCTTCCAACGAGTGTGCCTAGCAACGGCGTTTGGAACCTTCTCGATGCTTCCAAACGGGTATAGAAAACAAAATGCAATCGTACAGGGAGAAAAATCTCCACGAGGCTGGCATTCTTGCGATTGCCTTGGAGAGTGATACATCGAGCATTTTCGACGATCGCATTTGCGTCTAAGTTAGTTTCGCTTAGTAAGGAGTTATCCCGGTGACCGTGGATTCGTTTGAACTCAAACATTGCTAATAGTATTATTTAATTTAATTATTCGTAGATCGTATTATTCATTAGGCTTAGTGTTTGTTAGACTTATTATTAGTTGTACTTATTATTTGTTAAGCTTAGTGATAGACCTGTATATACGTGTAAATAAAATCTCGGCTTTGTGAAACGATGGCTAGTCCACATGAAGAGTCGTCGCGCGCCCAGAATTCGAATCCTGATCCGACATCAGAAGTGGGATCAGAACCGTTTAAAGTGCTACAAGAGCAAATGGACCTTATGCGCGAGTTAATTCAGACGCTAGCGCACAAACCGGGGGAGCAACGACCGAGTACGGAATCTAAGGATGCAACGTTACCACGTTTTGACCCCGAAGGCGCGGGCGCCGATCCATCCGCGTGGTGCTCTCATGCTGATCTGATTTTGAAAGACCACCCGATGCAAGAGAGTGCGTTACTTTCCGCTCTAAATCGCGCCCTAAGGGGTTCTGCTGCGCATTGGCTTTCACAAATGGTGCGCGGTGGAAAGCTTACCTGGCCAACGTTTAAGGAACAATTTCTTTCGCGTTTTGGTGGCAGAGAGACAGCCGCTTCGGCGTTAATAAGGATATCCAGAGAACGACCGTCGGAGACTGAATCTCCGGGAGCGTACGGTAGTCGCCTCCGCTCCATGCTGCAGATGAAGTTGCAAGATCTAACGATGCCCGAAGTGATCAATGCCCTCGCCCTTTATATGCTGAGTTCACAAGATCGACGCTTTCGGCGACTAACGCTCGCGAATAATATCAGGACGGAGGACCAATTTCATGATGAAATGAGGATTCTCCCTTACAACGATCAGCCGACATTTTCGCCAAGAAATTCACTAACGGAACCTGAAGCTAAACGCAGCAGGCTATCAGTTCCTCGGATTAAGTGCTACCGCTGTGGTGCTCACGGACATAGGAGAACGGAGTGTCGCCTGCAAACACAAACGGGGAAGGAGCAGGATATACGAAACCCGAAGGAAAAACGACCAGCCGCATCGTCGAAGGTGACCTGCTTCAAATGCCACGAGGAGGGACATATCGCGCCTAATTGCCCATCATCGCGGAAAAGAAACTACGATTCCATTGACGAACGCCGGATCGACTCCTGTGTAGTAGAAGCTCCGGCTGGTAGATTAAGCCATCTGGGTGAGTCGTATCCATTTTACTTTGATTCTGGGGCCGAGTGTTCGTTAATCAAAGAGTCCCTAGCCTCGAAATTTTCGGGTAAAAGAATAACCGATGTGGTAGTGATGCGGGGGATCGGGAATACTTGTATTAAGAGTACACTTCAGATTTTGTCCACTGTTCGTATTAACGATCTTACATTGGAGATAGTTTTTCATGTCCTTGCTGACGATTACCTAAAATACGACATCATGATTGGTCGCGAGATTTTGAGCCAGGGATTCGACGTAAATATCGCGCAAGATAGCCTCGTTATTTGTAAAACAAAGGTCGTTAACGCTTGTGGTAAAGTCGCGGAAGATGCGGTCAACATTAACGAGGTTGACACTGATGTGGTCGGTAACTATAAAGATCGATTAATCTCTGTTCTCGAAAAATTTAAAGAATCATTCATTACGGGTTTCCCGCGTACTCGCGTCAGTACGGGCCAGTTGGAAATACGGCTAATCGATCCCAACGTCACCGTGCAGAGAAGCCCTTACAGGCTTAGCGTGGAAGAGCGAAGAATAGTACGCGAGAGGATAGACGAATTAATTAAAGCGCAAATTGTAAAACCTAGTAATTCGCCGTTCGCGAGCCCTATAATACTCGTGAAGAAGAAGGACGGCTCAGACAGATTGTGCGTAGACTTTCGAGCGCTGAATAAAAATACGGTCGCGGATCGGTATCCCTTACCCCTTATTGCTGACCAAATCGCGAGATTGCAGAGTGCGAGATACTTCATTAGCCTGGACATGGCTAGCGGATTTCACCAGATTCCCATTCACCCTAACTCGACGGAATATACTGCGTTCGTTACCCCCGACGGTCAATACGAATACGTGACGATGCCGTTTGGGTTGAAAAATGCACCAGCCGTTTTCCAGAGAGCCATTTTCAAGGCCTTAGGCGACCTCGCTTATTCGTATGTCGTTGTTTATTTGGACGACGTTCTAATAATCGCCGACTCAATAGATCAAGCTCTAGAAAGGTTGCACACTGTACTAAACACTCTCGTAAACGCCGGATTTTCTTTCAATTTCGCTAAATGTTCTTTTCTGAAGACGTCGGTACTTTATTTGGGATATGTAATTCGTAACGGAGAAGTTCGTCCAAACCCGGGAAAAATACAAGCTTTGAATTCTTTACCTGCACCGTCGACCGTCACACAGCTTAGGCAGTTTATAGGTTTGGCCTCTTACTTCCGAAAATTTATTCCTAAATTTTCGCAAGTGATGAAACCCTTGTACGCACTCACTTCTAGTAACAAGCACATAACTTGGACGGACAGGCACGAAAAGATAAGACAACAGATAATTTCCGTTCTGACCGACGCGCCGGTGTTAATGATATTTGATCCCAATCGTCCCATAGAGCTACATACCGACGCTAGTTCGGAGGGGTATGGAGCTATTTTAATGCATAGAGTCGAAAAGGAAAACAGAGTCATCGAATATTATAGTAAAAGGACCAGTCCCGCGGAATCTAGGTATCATTCGTACGAACTGGAGACACTAGCAGTAGTAAGCGCCGTTAAGCATTTCCGACACTACTTACATGGACGGAAATTCTTAGTAGTTACGGACTGTAATTCTTTGAAAGCCTCCAGCAACAAAGTAAACTTAAACGACCGGGTTTATAGGTGGTGGGCTTATTTGCAAACATTCGATTTTGACATCATGTATCGAGAGGGTAAACGAATGGCCCACGTAGATTTCTTTTCGCGAAACCCCGTAGACTTGAATCGCCGTATGATAGACAAGGTCGCAGAGAAAGAGATTAATCTGGCCGAGATCTCCGAAGACTGGCTATTAGCGGAACAACGTCGCGATCCGCAAATCTCCGAAATCGTTAATAAATTACAGAACGAAGAGCTCGCGGAAGATATCGCGAATACCTACGAACTGCGATCCGGTACACTTTACCGTAAAGTACAACGAAAGGGCAGAACCCTTTGCTTACCCATTGTTCCGAGAGGTTTTAGATGGTCCGTCATCAACCATGTGCATCAGTCAATTATGCACTTAGGATGGGATAAAACGCTCGAGAAGCTCTATGAGTATTATTGGTTCGAGGGAATGGCGAAGTATGTTCGCAAGTTTGTCGAGAACTGCCATGCTTGTAGAGTTTCGAAGGCTAGTTCAGGTAAAATACAGGCTGAACTGCATCCTATACCTAAGACCGGCATACCGTGGCATACGGTGCATATGGACATAACGGGCAAGCTGAGTGGCAAGAATGACTCGAAAGAGTATGTCGTCGTCTTGATCGATGCCTTTACGAAATTCGTGCACTTATATCACACACGCAAATTGGATTCGCTCAGCGTTATCAAGGCACTTAAGTCCGCCGTGTTTTTGTTCGGTAGTCCCTGTCGGATAATAGCAGATCAGGGTAGATGTTTCACGGGCCGGGAATTTCAAGAATTCTGTGCAAGCAAACAAATCAAAGTTCATTTGATCGCGACCGGTGCAAGTAGGGCCAATGGGCAAGTAGAACGTGTTATGAGCACGTTAAAAAATATGTTCACAACGGTAGAAACGACCGGGCGTTCATGGCAAGACGCGATCGGGGAGATGCAATTGGCTTTGAATTGCACCATCAACCGCGTAACCAAATCGAGTCCTTTAGAGTTATTGATTGGTAGAGCAGCAAGACCGTATGACTTATTACTACCTGATAACATTGAGGAAAAAGAAATAGATATCTCCAGTGTAAGACAACAGGCAATAAAAGAGATGGAAACTAGTGCTAGGTATGACAAAGAGAGATTCGATAAAACCAAAGCTAAAGTAGTTAGGTTTAATCCTGGTGATTTGGTACTACGCCAAAATGAAGAAAGGAACCAGACAAAATTGGATCCAAAATTCAGGGGTCCGTTTGTGATATCGGAGGTCCTGGAAGGAGACCGATATACCTTGAAAACACTGGATGGGAAAAGGTCATACAAGTACAGTCATGACAGGTTAAGGAAAATGCCGGATAGTCGCATTCCTGCGGAGTTGGATGTCTGTTGTGATGACGAGAACAGTGACCATGGCGATGTGAGTACCCCGATCCCAGAGGATCGTAGAATTATATGAGCCCAGGTGCGGCCATGGGACGGAGTTCAGTGCGGTCAGGCACTGGGAGTGACGATGTCACGAAGCTGGGAGCCGGTTTAGTACCGACAGCGACGATGTCACGAAGCTGGGAGCCGGTTTAGTACCGACAGCGACGATGTCACGAAGCTGGGAGCCGGTTTAGTACCGACAGCGACGATGTCACGAAGCTGGGAGCCGGTTTAGTACCGACAGCGACGATGTCACGAAGCTGGGAGCCGGTTTAGTACCGACAGCGACGATGTCACGAAGCTGGGAGCCGGTTTAGTACCGACAGCGACAATGCCACGAGGTTGGAGCTGGTTTAGTACCGATAGCGACAATGTCACGAGGTTGGAGCTGGTCTAGTACCGACAGCGACAATGTCACGGATTTGGAGCTGGTCTAGTACCGACAGCGACGATGTCACGAAGCTGGAGCTGGTCTAGTACCGACAGTGACAATGTCACGAGGCTGGAGGCGGTCTAGTGTTGACAGCGATCGTGTTACGAAGCTGGTTATGTAACGAACTTTGAGAGTATGTGCGATTCGAAGGATGAGACCCATTTGGGTGTGAAATCGAGAATGGTCCGTCATGTCATTACGACCCGACTGAAAGCACGCAGAATGCAACTGGCACTTTGAATGCTAATCACAATGACACTAATCTTGTTTCCTTTTGTTTTGTTGACGAAGGTACACCCGAGGACGTGTGATAGTCAGGATGGCCGTGTCGGAGATGAAAGGAAAGCCGAAGCCCTTCCTTGGAAATTTTGGGAACATCCTCATCCTCTAGTACCTTAGCCTAGATTTTATTATAGTTGTAATTGTTTAAGATTTGTAATAAGAGAGGGGAGCGAGGATGTCGGTCGGAACGCCACGGTCACGGGATGGATGTTTTATCTAACGGAGGTCTGGAGTGGTTGTATGTGTTTTCCGAGAAATGTGGTTGTGGCGGCATGCGGCCTCGAGAAGCGGGCCGAGCCACGTGTGATCGTGAACGTGTCACGGGATGGATGCGGAGGTCGTATGTGCAATGGGCCACGTGTGATGTTGCCTACGATTGGGTACATTTAGTAATCAAAACTCCAGGCGGAAACTGCCTAGCAACGGCGTTTGGAACATTCTCGATGCTTCCAACGAGTGTGCCTAGCAACGGCGTTTGGAACCTTCTCGATGCTTCCAAACGGGTATAGAAAACAAAATGCAATCGTACAGGGAGAAAAATCTCCACGAGGCTGGCATTCTTGCGATTGCCTTGGAGAGTGATACATCGAGCATTTTCGACGATCGCATTTGCGTCTAAGTTAGTTTCGCTTAGTAAGGAGTTATCCCGGTGACCGTGGATTCGTTTGAACTCAAACATTGCTAATAGTATTATTTAATTTAATTATTCGTAGATCGTATTATTCATTAGGCTTAGTGTTTGTTAGACTTATTATTAGTTGTACTTATTATTTGTTAAGCTTAGTGATAGACCTGTATATACGTGTAAATAAAATCTCGGCTTTGTGAAACGATGGCTAGTCCACATGAAGAGTCGTCGGGCGCCCAAAATTCGAATCGTGACCCGACATATATATATGTCGGAGAGGGAAGAACACCGGAACACCTAGAACTTGGAATAGTCCAGCAACAGTGTACTCCAGGGTCTACTATAGCTGTAGTCAAACGATGACAGTTAGCTAATCCGATTGTAATCGTTCGAGACTGGTGATGGTGAGCTTTGGCTCGGGGCGACGGCCCGTCGCCCAACGTAACCGCGGTCGACGGGACGGGCGCTTTGTCTAGCAAAGGTATAGAGCGACAGTATGACCTCCAGTACAGGAAGTATCGGGCAGTAAAACATTCCAACGGGCCCCTCAGACAATGAATACCCAAAGTTGAGGCACTTGCGCGACACGAGTACCGCTAGCCCGAGGACCCGCCATAAAACCTAGGTCACTTCCGGCAATTAAGAGTTTCCTAATGGACAGGCAGGTTGGTTCCAAAAGCGACCGATGGAGACACGGGGGTCGGGCATCCTCGGGACGGGCACTGGGGCATTCTTGCTAGAGATCTGAGCGAGGAAGCACGGAGCGTCTTACGATCAGGAGCAGTGCACGTTTGAGTTCTACTAAGCATATCTATCACCCCGTCGGCCGCGTATTCGTAACCGAACCGGAGACCATCGTCACCAGTACCGCGAGCATCTAACCCCGGGTTGATCGCCGGTTCTGTACTCTCGATATTTGCGTTAATAAACGGTGTTTGCGTGATATCGCAACGATGGCTGCCCCTCAGGGCAATCCTCGCCGAACGCCCCCAACCAATGATCCAAATACAATGACAACCCCTCGACATATGATATATATGTCGACGAACGAGTCGGACGGATTCATCGTAGAATTAGGGTTATGGGGCGTGATCATCGGATTCGTCGAGAAAAGCCTTCGTTCGTTTGCTAATTGGTCAATCTCCATATCGGTGGTTAGAAAAGGATGTTAGCCGCCCTCGAGGGAAAGTTGCTAGTGGGAGACGCCACTCGTTGAAAAATATGTCTCCCCTATCTTCCCGTAGTTGGGACAAAGACTGTTTGTCTGTTTGAAGGACTTTAGTTAACTAAACCTTAAGATTTATAACGGGCTCTCGGGCTAGCCGGACATGTACTGCGGAACGCATCGACATCTGGACTCGAAGAATAGGGTCTGCACGTAGCGAGCCACGGGACAGAAACCGTTGGAATGTTTACTGTCGCGCGTCGCCCCGAATATTTCTTTTAAGAAGAGCTATAGAATTACTCCATACCTTGTTAGGCAAAACGTTCTTCCCGTGACCGCGGCTACGTTCGGCGACTGACTGTCGCCTCGAGCCCAAGCTCATTATCACGACTCTCGAACAATTACAATCGGGTTGAATAACTACAATTGTTCAATTACAGCTATAGTAGACTCTAGGTTACAATGTTGCGGGATTATCCAAAATTCCAAAGGCTCCGGTGTTCTTTCATCTCCGACATATATATGTCGGAGATAAGAGGACACCGGTGCCTTCCCTCTGAAACCTCGGGAAAATCCATAAAAACATTGTAATTAAAATCTACAGTTGTAACTAAACGATTTGCCGTCATTCTAATCAATTGTATTTGTTTGAGACTTGTGACAATGAGCTTGGACTCAAGGCGACAATTAGTCGCCGAACGTAGCCGCGGTCAACGGGACGAACTCTCCATCTAACAAAGGCATTAAGTAATCCTATAGCTATCCTTAAAAGAAAGATTTGTAGCGGCACATGGCAGTAAACATTCCAACGGTTTCTGTCCCGTAGCTCGCCACACGCAGATCCTATTCTCCGGGCAGGATGTTTACCAGATGTCGACGCGTCTCCACAGTACGTGATCGGCTAGCCCGAGGACCGTCATAAACACTAATATCTAGTTACATAAATCCTTCAACAGATACACAGTCTTTGTCCCAGTTACGGGAAGACAGGAGAGACCTATTTTTCCACGAACGACGTCTCCCACTAGCAACCCTCCCTCAAGGGCGGCTAGCATCCTTTTCTAACTACCGATATGGAGATTGGCCAATTAGCAGCAACGTCAATTTCCCTTACTTTCCGAACGTAGGATGTCCCCGACGAATCCGATGATCTCGTGTCCTTAGACACACCCCGTCATGGTTTTCCTCTGGGGTATCACCGGGACGGAAAGTCATTCTCTCTTGCGACCTCACCGACAAAAAGAGATTAACGCCTTACGGTCAGTGAATATCAACACAGAATCCGACTTAGATTTTTGCGAGTGCGTACGACTACCGTCCCGTTGTCCGCGGACTCGTTATCGAACCTAAGACCATTGTCACTAGCGTCGCGAGTATGTGGTCATTGTGAGTTTGTGTCAACTCTGTAACAATTTCGTGTGTGTCAATAAAAATAACTTCAGTGTAAAAGAAAACATGGATAGCTTCAGTGAGGAATCCTTACCTGTCCCAAGCCCCCGCCACGAGGACGACTCGGGCCCAGACTCGGAACTTGACTCGACATATATATATGTCGGAGATGAAAGAACACCGGAGTCTGTAATTGAACAATTGTAGTTATTCAATCCGATTGTAATTGTTCGAGAGTTGTGATAATGAGCTTGGGCTCGAGGCGACAGTCAGTCGCCGAACGTAGCCGCGGTTACGGGATGAACGCTTTGTCTAACAAAGGTATGGAGTAATTCTATAGCTCTCCTTAAAAGAAATATTCGTGGCGACACGCGACAGTAAACATTCCAACGGTTTCTGTCCCGTGGCTCGCCGCACGCAGACGCTATTCTTCGAGTAAGATGATTGCCAGATGTCGATGCGTCTCCGCAGTACATGTTCGGCTAGCTCGAGGGCCCGTTATAAATCTTAAGATTTAGTCAACTAAAGTCCTTCAAACAGACAAACAGTCTTTGTCCCAACTACGGGAAAATAGGGGAGACCTATTTTTCAACGAGCGGCGTCTCCCACTAGCAACTTTCCCTCGAGGGCGCCTAGCATCTTTTTCTAACCACCGATATGGAGATTGACCAATTAGCAGCAACGCCAATTTCCCTTACTTTCTGGACGAAGGCTTTTCTCGACGAATCCGATGATCTCGTGTCCTTAGACACACCCCATTATAGTTTTCCTCTGTGGCATCATCGGGACGGGAAAGGCATTCTCGCTCGCGATCTCACTGATGAAAGAAGTAACCCTTTACGACCAGTGAATATTACGCATCCGACTTAGATTTTGTGAGCCCGTACATCCACTATTCCGTTGACCGCGGATTCGTTATTGCACTTAGGATCATTGTCATTAATTTCTCGAGTATCTAATTACCACGGTTACTTGTCCGATTCTATAATAATCGCAGTTGCACTAGTCAATGTCTTCCCTATTGCACAACGACAATGTGTAATCCAAATGAAGATTCGTTTCACGCCCCTAACCCTAATTCTAATGTAAACCCGACATTTATAATGTAAAAAATGTATATGTAATACAAAAAGAATGTAGAATATAGGTACTAATGTTTAATCTGATTTTCTGTAATTTTGACAGTTTTGTAATCTTTTATTTTTATATTTTTATATTTTCTATATCTTTGTGCTCTTGTATTTTTTATATAATTCTATATTCAAGTAACAGTATAAAAAGGATACGAAAAGTATGGAATGGCAATGCATGTAACGGTACGTGAATGTTACGCGTGCGCAAGATAACCAGGAGAGGTTGTATAGGAATCAAGAGGTCGTTGGACAAAGAGAACGTTTTTTAGCATTACCTTATGTTTAAGACATTCATATATTCTGCAGATATTAGTTCCTATCAGTATACCCACGTCGTTATTAACAAGATGTTTATGTATTTCCATTATCTTTGCTCTAAAATTCACTGTTATTTTGGGAATTTGTTAAAAAATCTCTTAATCCTTTTAGGAGATGTATCACTCTAAACTGAGATCTAAACTCAGATCACAGGTTTTTTTTTATTTTATAGATTAGATTCACAATTTGTCCAGTTTGGACATTTGGTAGAATTTTTTAGCTGTTAGATTATTATGTGGGTAGCTACCCCCAGTGGGATACCATCTTCGTGTTTGTTTGGTTGTGTCCTTTGTGAGGTCTGCTGGGTATTTCCCTTTCAGCCTTCTATCCATGTTTGAGGTGTTGATCGTTTCCGCAGCTAGCCAGTTTGGCTGTGTTCCTATTCTTTCTTTGTATTTTTCTGCGTGTCTGCTAATTTTCTCTTTGACCATTGGTATTCCCAGGTCCTTCTGTATGCCTTCGTTTCTAACGTACCATGGGGCGTTTACTATTGTTCTAAGAATTTTAGCTTGTACTGTCTCTATTTTGTTTATATGGCTCATTGCCGCTGCCCCCCATAGTGGTATTCCGTACGTCCAGATTGGTTTTATGATCGTTTTGTATATTTTTAATTTATTTTCTATGCTTAATTTGGATTTTCGACTTGTTAGCCAATGCATTTGTCTCCTTGTTGTCTGTATTTTGTCTATTATTGATTTAGTATGCTGTTTCCATGTGAGTTGTGTTTCTAGGTGGTCTAGTCCTAGGTATTTGACTTGCCTTGTTTGCGGTATGTGCGTGCCGTTCAGTAGGATGTTTGATGGTGTCTGTTTTCGCAGTGTGAATGTAATATGGTTGCATTTATCGGGGTTTGCTTTTATTTGTTTATCTTGCAGCCACTTTTCTATTTTTGTGATATGTTCTTGTAGTAATTTGACTGCTGTTTCTGGGTTAGTGTGCCTGACTAGTACAGCTGTGTCGTCCGTGAGTGTCAGTATTTTGCTATTGGTAGTTGTTGGTATGTTTTGTGTATAGTATTGATCCTAAGACGCTTCCTCGCGGAACTCCTGCCTTGATGTCTTTAACTTCATGTGTCCCTTGTTTTTTATTACGCTTAGTTCTGCTGATAAGTATTAATTTTATTAATTGGTATATTTGCTCCGGCAGTTTCCTGATTGTTTGTAGTAGGCTTTCGTGGTTTATTTTGTCAAATGCTTTATCTATGTCCATAGAGAGGGCTGTACAGTATTGTTTGTTTTCTAATGCTAGTATTATTTCTTTAATGAGCCTGTGCATTTGCTCTATAGTGGAGTGTATGTTTCTGAATCGAAATTGGTGATCTGGTATTAATTTTTCCTTCTATATTATTGGTTTTATGCGGTTGCATATTATTTCCTCTAGTATTTTGGAAAACACAGGAAGTAGTGATATTGGTCTGTAAGATGCAGTTTGGTGTGGTTCTTTGCCTGGTTTAGGTAACATTATGTCCTGTGCTAGTTTCCACAGTTTAGGAAAGTATTGGATTCTTAGTATTGCATTGAATATTATTGTCATTAGTGTTATCGCTTTTGGCGGAAGGTTTTTCAAGATTTTACCATTGATTAGGTCGATTCGTGGTGCTTTATTGTTTTTTGTTTTCTCGATTATGTTTCTAATTTCTTGTGCTGTTGTTTTAGGTATGGTATAGTGGTTGTCAGTTGAGGTACTAGTGGTAAACGCATCCTCGTCCGTATGACATTTGGGGTTGCTGTTGTTGATATTATGTGGTATAAATGTGTTTCAAAGGTGGTTGGAAAATTCTTCAGCTTGCTCTTCGTTGCTTCTTGCCCATGTGTTGTCTGCCGTCCTGATTGCTGGGACTAGTTTTATTGGTTTCTTTTTTTTTCGTGGCTTTCCATAGGGAGTAGTTGGAGTTCTCGTGAGCAGAGAGTGACTCCATGAATTTTGTGAATTCGTTATTGTTGTGCACTTTTATTTTGTTTTTTATTTCCTTTGCAAGTTTGTTTAGGTGTTTTTTGTTTTCTCGTGTTCTATGTTTTTGCCATTTTGCTTTCGCTTTTCTTTTTTCTCTAATTTTTTCAAGTATGTCTGATGGAATTATTTTTGTTTGTCTGTTGGTTGGTTCAGGTATAGTGGTTGTCCATGATGCTTCTTGGATAGTTTCTGTCAATGGTGTTACTGCCTGTTCGACGTGTTCGGGTGTTTTCAATGGGATGCTGCAACTGGTTTTGCTCTCGATTATTTCTTTAAAAATTTGCCATTTGGTTGTCCTGTTGCATAGTGTCCCTGGATTGCTATAAAGTATTAATTTGTTTCTGTAAGCAATTGGGCTGTATGCAATGAGGCTGGGTGTTATTTTTAGTTTATTTGCGTTTAGTCCCTTTGTAACTGCAAAATCGAGTAGGCCAGGTATTTTGCTCAGGTCTGTCGGCCAGTATGTCTTCCTGTGGATAATATATTGAGGTTGTTGTTAATGTATTTTTCCAGGGTTCTACCTCGAGGTGTGGTAATTCTTGATCCCCATAGCGTGTGGTTTGCATTGTAGTCTCCCGTTGCGATATACTTGTCACCTAAGTGTTGAAAGTACTCTTCCCACGTTTGTGATGTCATTTTGTGTCGCGGTGGTACATATACTGCTGACAACTGTAAATGGTTGCTGCTAGTTTGTACAGTAACGGTGGTTGCTTGTATATATTCCTTACTAGCTTGGCTGTGTTAGTGGTGTTTAATGTCGTTTCTTATTATTACTGCGGTCCCTCCGTGTGATTTTCCTGAGGGATGCTTGGTATCATATATTCTGTAGTACGGTATTTTTATGTAACTTTTTATAGTGAAGTGTGTTTCCGATACGAGTAGTATGTCGATATTATTATTATACAGGAATGTTTTAGTTTCTAGGGCCCTTTGTTATAGTCCGTTAGAGTTCCATGCTGCTATTTCAAGCATGTCCATTTTTATTTTTTACTTAGCAAGTTTGTGAGTAGTTGTAACATGACTGTTGTTTGTTGTACTTGTTGCCTTAGTATTGTGTTTTTCTCACGTACCATTTTTCTTAATATCTCTGTACCTTTAATGGATTGTTTGAGCATTTCTTTGATTTCTGTATCGTCTTCGGTGTTGTTGCTTTGATTCTGTTTGTTTGTGGGCGTTGTTTGTCTAATGTTTTGGGTTACTTGCGCGTAGCTGCGGTTTCCTTGGGGATCGGTGTTTCCGTTTATAGCTTTTGGTTCATTTTATGCTTTCAATGTTGCTTAATTATCCGTTATACTTTGTTGTGGTTGGTAGTTATTGATTGATCTATTGCCAAGTGGTGGAAACTGTTTACGTTGTGATTGTTTTCTGATTTCGCATCCTTTATAGCTGGCTGGGTGGTTTCCATTACAGTTGTAACATTTTACTTCATTTATTTTCCCTACGTATGGACAGTGTGTTGTTAAATGCTTCGTATCGTATCTTGTCATATTGTTTATTACTCTTGTTTGGTGACCAATTTTTGCTAATTCGTCACTTAATTTTTTTTGTGTTAGTTTTTGAATGTAGTCCTCTTATAACTATTTCGTAGCTCCTTTCCGTTTTCAGCTGATATGTGTGGTACACAGCGTTTTTTCTTTTAATTCCTTTATAACTTTCCTATAATTTTCTGGGGTGTTTATTTGAATTTTTACTTGTTCTAATTTTGTTTGTTTTATTGTGTAGTTTTCCTTCCCAACTATATCGTTTAGTCGATCAATAAGCGGGTCTATTATCTGGGCGTCGACAAATATTGGTGGTGGTTTTGTAGTTTGCGTTGATTTAGTTGTGTTTTTGGTTGTTGGGTCGTCTATTTCTTCCGTAAGTGAGCTGAAGGAGTTTCTTAATGGTAATTCTTGCAGCCATCGCTGCTTTCATCCTGTTGGGTTAATTCGTTATTGGTAATATTCTCTTCATTGTTTGGTATTGTTTCCATATCAACTTCGTTTGTAGCTGAGCATTCCTGTTCTTCGTTTATTGGTTGGCTTGGTTTTGATATGTTTGTTGTTTTATTTATGTAGTATTGTTCGTCTTTGTTAATTATTTTTATCGGTGGGATGTGCTTTTTCGTTTTAGTTTTGCTTGTAGTCTTCTTAGTAGAAGACACGAGTTTCCACCATTTAGCTATGGGCGTTGCCGTTCGTAACTTTCTCTTCCCCACTTGCCGCACTTTTTCTGAAGCACTGTTTTACACGTCCGTTTGGCTCGGTTGCTCTGGCAGAACTCGATTTACAACATTGAGAACATTTATATCGAAAATTCTTTCTCGCATGAAGCTTTTGTATTAATACAAAAGGCACGAATTAAGATATATGATTGTTCACAAGTATTAGAGCACTTGCTGATCTTATAGATTTTATAGAAAATGTGATACATGATTGACCAAGATTATTAAGAAAATGAAGTTTACATCCGTATGAGATTAACGATCCGAAACACACACTTTGTGAAAATTCGTGACAGTTGGAGGAAAAGTAATGAATTAACGATTATGTGACAGCAATTAAAATCCGTCGATCTAAGGTCTTTATTAAATTAAATAGTTCAAAATTGTTTACATATTAGGTGATCCCATAAGTTTTTGTGTATATATTTATACACTTTTGTGTATATATTTCATGTGTCGATTTCTAAACATACGGCGATAAGGGACCAATGCACTTGAGCTTAGCTGATCGAGAACAGGCTAGAGTAGATCTTCGTGGGCATAAGATCGTAATATAGTGAACACAGTGACTTCTAACAGTAAAAAATCACGAGTGAAATGCGTATCCATTTTCGACATCTCATGTTATATGAATTTCGGAAAGAAAGTTCGGTAACAATTGCCAGGAAAAACATATGTGCTGTTTACGGAGAAAATCCGCTTTCATCTCGCACCTATAGGAAGTGGTTCCAACGTTTTAGAGCTGGGAATTTCTGTTTAGAAGAGGAGGTACGCTCCGGGCGTCCTCCTCAGACAGACGGAGATAAAATTCGGGATCTTGTTGAAAAATCACCAAGTTTGACAGTTCAAGAGATGTCAAATGTCCTGAAAATACCTAAGACAACGATTCATAGGTGTTTAAAAAAAATGGGGATGGTGTCAAAGTTGAACGTTTGGGTGCCCCATGAACTTACGGAACGGAACCGTCTTGAACGAACGACAACGTGCATGTCATTAATTGCACGTAATAAACGTGAACCATTCCTTAAACGCCCCTGGTAACTGGTGATGAAAAGTGGATACTTTTCGAAAACCCTGAACGGAAACGTAGCTGATCCCAACGAAATCAGCCACCTGAACGCTGTGCAAAACCAGGGTTACA